>NC_091744.1:82751573-82764073 GCF_043380555.1 Nothobranchius furzeri
AGGGACGGCTGCTGTGGGGGAGGGGGTAGTTCTAATGGCATTAATGACCTGAATCATAGTTATTATGCAAACTGCATTTTCTTCTTCTTACTGAGCTTTTGTTGGTAGAAACCCGGACGACGCACGGGAGATTTGAAACAATCACATCAGATGTTTTTTTTTATTTTTAACAGTTGCTTGATGAAAACTCTGGTTGTGTGATTCTTCTGATTCACCGCAGAGACGTGAATGTTTTGTTTTATAGCTGTTACAAGGAGACCACGCCGTATACGTCTGACATTCAGAAACACGCTTGATTCAAACGTCTTTTACTTTAAACCGAGTTGTGAAACTCTGAAGCCGTGGTTCTCCTACGTAGAGCCCGTGTTACTAATGCGCACAAACACACTGGTTTACTGAAGCACGGGCATGGAATGTTACATAATCGTTAGTGGGCGGGGCTTATAGGGTAAAATACCACAACCCGAGTGCCTTAAATGTTCTCTCTGAGTCACTTCTGTTTGCAGAGAGAGACATCTCAAATCTCACCTCTAAAGGGATGTTTTGGTCTTTTTGTCAGTTATTTATCTCTGGTGAGGAACCTACCTGCAGGGGGCGGGCCCATAGAAACAGGAAGTAGTTTTCTGACTGGGGCAATAGTCTAGGCTGGCTAACTTAGTAGCTTACAAACCACTTTAACTGACCTCACCTGCTAAGTGTAGGCAAATACCTGAAAGAAGGTCACTTTAAAATGAGCTGAATAGCGCTTTACTGATGTCTACAGTCTCACCATCAGTCTGTTTTCATATGATATGAAGATAAGTCGGCGCTGGAGTAGATAAATGTAATAAAGCTGCCAGATAGAACAAAATAAAAACCGTAGTTTAGTGTTTGTGACGTGAATCAGGTTGTGGGTTAGGAGTGTTTAGACTTTCAATTACAGATAGTTTATTAACACTTACAGCAGCTGTTAGCGTCACCGTTGCTAAATTCCAACATTAATTAGTTTAAAAAGCATTTTAAGCTGCATCTAGTGGAACTTATCCAGCATCTAAAGCTCCAGATGGATTCCTCTTGGGTGCCGTTGAGTGCTGAGAGGATTTTGTAGCTCACGTTGGAGTCTGGTGTTCTTCCTGCTTCGGGTCACACCCAACAGCTGTCGGTACACCGCGGGCTACAGTCCTGCTGGAAAGCTAAAGATGGCCCATGTCAGGAAAATGTGGCTCCGCAGGCGTAAAAATCGCATCATATCCGACTTCTTTTAAATGACACGGACAGACGGAGCTGAGGACGGGGTGAGAGGTCACGGCACAGCTATCCAAACTGCCCCGAGTGATGCTAACATGTTGAGATGGCTGCAGAATAGCTGAATAAACACCAGAGAGGCTGAGATGATCTTTAGCGTGGATTTGATGAGGTGAGGTTGTTTTTCTTTTGTGATTTGTGTCAGGACTCAGTTCTGCCTTCATCTTTGTGTTTAAAATGTTCACCATCGCCTCTGTTAACCTTTTTATTAGTGTTTTAATATTAGATATGTGACTAAACGGCCTTCTGTCCCGTTACAGATGTCAGAAATCACTTATGCATAAAGACGCGCTGCGATTTCTGCATCTTTGTAGCTCAACGAGCTTTTAACCTTTTTTTTTTAAACCAGAATGTGTCTGCAGGATGTTTGTGTGTCTCTGCAGCTCACCGGGATGTTTTAGCAGCTGGAGGCCGTGTTTGCTTCACACTGTACTCGGTTCATATTTTAGCTGCTTGTTTGTGCAGCGTTCAGCCTACATTCCTGCCCATCAGGGCCCTCCCAGCATGCCTTGCGTCCCACCTGGGTGGCTGCTGCACATCTCATTTTAAATGAACTGACATTCGTGTCTGAGGTTGAAAAATAAAGTAATATATGAGACCGAAAAGCATCCCTGTGTTGGCATTTTTGAATCTCTATATTTAGTCTGATGCTCGTGAATCGGATTTAATTTGAGCAAATTTAACTTTTAAACTAGGGAAGGCCTTTTTCAAAATAAAACTATCAGTTCATACCCAACATTTGGGCTTTTGGGACACCAGAACCGGGGTGGGGTTAATGATTGGACCCTGAAAAACATATTTCTTTGAATTCTGAGTATCTTATATCCTAGTTATGTTTCTGCTCACCGGGAAGCTTCTCACGTTCAGGAACAACATTTTGAAACTGGAAACTTTGTTTTGGATCCTGAATCTCAGCAGAAACCGTCCGACAGTCGTGCTCGAGTTTTCCCCACGCTGGTCTGAAGGTTGTTTACTTTTTCATTACTGTGATTATTGACTTTTAATAGAAAATAAAATACACAACAATCACATTTCTATTAGACGCCGTTATGATTTATACATTTATTCTTTGGTTTACACTTTTTTTTGTCTCTGTGATAAGCCCCGCCCACACCGATCCAAACTTCTGAAGTTTGAACCGGATCCTGTTTCAAAAATAAAACCTCCTAGTTGGATCTCGGTACCTTTGAAGGCCTCCTGACACAGTGAGGGGATGTGGGGCGGCCTCCACCCGGGGTGAGGAGTTGTTTAACTGCTGGGTGTGACCCGCGTCTCCACCTGGCCAACCAAACACGAATGAAGCTGACCTCTGGGGGGGGGGGGTATTGTCTTTGGCTGCAGGAGATCGAGAGGCGGGGTCCTGCACGGACGCTCTAAAACTGGGTTTCCCCTGATTGTATCGATGTGGACAAACTGAGCCAGGATCTGAACGGGACTCTGGGCGTGAGGAAATACAAATATTGATGTAAATTATACAAATCAGACTTGTAGACGATCTGACTTCAGACACGGTCGGTAACGCCTGTTTGGTAGCAGCACACGATGCAGTCTGATACTCGTGGTACGTACCAGGTACCTGGTTTTATTGCTATGAGGAGCTACTTGGGAGTAAGTGTATCATTATGTTTTTAATAGATATAAGTTTAGATTTGGCACTCCGTTCACCTTAAAATGAACTATACCTGATGTTATTGGGACTGTGGAGGAAAACCAGAGAAAACTAATCCATGTTAACTTCACACAGAAAGGATCTGTCTGGAATTTGAACCAACATCCTTTTTTGCTGAGAGGCCTCTGTGTACTTCTCCCTGTGATGACACTGTCCAGGTGCTACCGCCAGTGGAGACATGAAAAGAAGCATCACCTGTTCTCTGCTTGAGGGAACCATTTTGGACCAACAATCCAGAGACCTGGCTGGGTGACAAACAGGAACATGGATGGAGGGGCCCTCTCCCCTCTGAACCCTCATTGGCCCTCGCTCTGGTCTGTTTGTTTGCTGCTTCAGAGATTTGGAACAAAAGGCGTCCGTTCATGGGATTCCTGTTTTGGTTTGGATGCAGCCTGCACCGGTTTGCTCGGGATGAAACGTTATCGCGACTAGAGGAAACTGTTAGATCTAATTATTTTGATTCATCCTTAACGCTGAACTCCTGAAACTTTAGTTCTGAGGCATGTGCCCCCCCCCCCAGTGGTCCAATTCTCGGTGGTCAAACTGGTTAATCTTAATCCCAGCCTCCGTTAGTTTCTTCGGGAGTGATTCATCATTAAATCTAACTAATCAGCTGTGCTCACCATCTAAAACATGCAGTAAACCTGCTGGACGCGGACTCACACAGTTCTCTCCACCAGCTGGAACTGGACCTGCAACTCTGAAGTTGCAAGTGTGATATTCTGGCCACAGAGGGCAGTGGGGGCCTGAGTGACATTTCATTAAGAAGAAGAAGAAAATATCATTTCTATAGCGCCTCTCAAGATAAAAATCACGAGGTGCTTCACAAAAACAAAAAATGTAAAAATATAAAAAAGCATTTAGAAAATATTTAAAAATATATTAAAATGAGCAAAAAATAGGCAATTGTGATTAAAAAATGTTGAGAAAGAAAGAGAGTGAATAGGAAAGAGGGAAATCAGTGGATCCTGAGGAAGGTGGAATAATGATAAATGACCCGCACTTGTATAGCGCTTCTCAGAGTAAGGACTCCAAAGCGCTTTACACTACAGTGTATCATTCATCCATTCACACACTGATGGTGATGAGCTACAATGTAGCCACAGCTGCCCTGGGGTGGACTGATAGAGGCGAGGCTGCCGAGCACAGGCGCCGCCGGTCCCTCCGACCACCACCAGCAGGCAAGGTGGGTTAAGTGTCTTGCCCAAGGACACAACAGCAGAATTCTCTGTCCGGAGCCGGGATCGAACCTGCAACCTGTTGAGCTACTGCTGCCCCAGGTGGCACCATGTGAAGGAAGAATAACTGTATCCTTCATTATGATACTGATGCTCAGAATGTGCCAGTGGGTCAGATTTGCCCCAGGTGGGGAGAGCAGAATAAAGAGAGAGAGGTGAAGAAGGTCATACAAAAACCAGCTTGAACAGGTGAGTCTTCAGCTGCTTTTCAAAGAAAACCACTGAGTCCACTGATCTCAGGCTCAGGGGGAGAGAGGTCCAGAGTCTGGGGGCCACAGCAGCAGATGATCTGTCACCTTTGACCTTTAGCCTGGTGCTGCACAACCAGTAGGCTTTGATCACTGGACCTCAGGGACCTGCTGCGGGTGTAGGGACTAAGAAGATCACCAATGTAAGATGGTGCTTGTCCATGTAAGGCCCTATAGACCAGAACCAGGATCTTGAAATGAACCCTGAAGTTGACTGGCAGCCAGTGAAGCTGGAGGAGAAGCGGGGTGATGTGGGTGTGTTTGGAGGACTTGGTCAGAAGCCGAGCACAGGCATTCTGAACCACCTGTAGACGGTTCAGGGAGGTTCTGCTCAGACACGTGAAAAGAGAGTTACAGTAGTCTAAGCGTGAGGAGATGAAGGAGTGGAGAACTGTCTCAAGTTCAGAGCGGGACAGAATGGGACTCAGCAACGTTCCTGAGATGGAAGAAGGAAGAGAGAACAAGAGAACTGACATGAGAATCCAGGGTGAGAGCTGGGTCAAAGGTCACACCAAGAGTCCTGATGGAGGGTTTGGTGTGAGAAGCAAGCTGACCAAGAGAGTCTCTGACTTTGGGAACCAGCTTGTCTGGGGCACAGATGAGGATCTCAGTCTTATCTTCATTCAGCTGTAGAAAGCTCCCAGCCATCCAGGTTTTGATAGAGTCTAAATTAACCCTGTAAAGAGTCATTTTAGCACAAATTGGCTCATGAAAATGATGTAGAAATATGAAACGGTTGCTTGGTTTCTCTGTAAAGGTACCGCCTGAGACTTCTTTATGGAATTTTTTTGCTACATTGCATTTGAATCACTCTAAAACGTACGACCTTGGAAAAACCTGATCCAATCCAGCGCTGGTCCCCCTTCTGAATGATCATATCGTAACCCATGCATCAAGCTCCTCCTATGAACACTTCCTCACCATGCAGACTTTACTTTTTTTAATCAGCATGTTTTATTTACGGCCGTTTCAGGTATTACCTATAGATTTGAGATCCTCTTTCCAATACTGAGATAACTTTTTCTCAGAACTCGAGCTTTAATAATTTAGCCCAACTCTGGAGCCTCACTGACTGGAAATCATCTCCTGAGTGAGCAGTTCAGGTTTGCTCGTTTCCGCGTCACATGACCAGTGGCGGATTTAGCAATTTGGGGGCCCAAGGCGAACACAGACATGAGGCCCCCTTACACAAAATTTTCGACAATCTTATCTTTAACTGGATTTGTGAAACACTCCCCTCTTCTGACATGAGTTTTTTTTCATGTATTATTTATTTTATCTTTTTTCCTGTCTTTCCCTCCTTTCAAGTGCTTTCCTCCTCTGCTTTCTTCTTCCTGTCAGTGCTCCTGTGCTTTTGCCTTTATTGTTTTTTTCTTCTATTTTCCATTTTGGTCTATTTTTCCTCCCTTTAAACATTTTCCGTTGTCTTTCCTTTTCTGCTTCCTTTTGATGTTTACATAGAAAAACGACGTCACTTTCGGAAGTGAAGATAAAAGCTTTTATGAAGCGAGCTGCTTCTTTCTCTTATTGGAGCCACTAGGATAACTCCATTTCATGCTAAATGTTTTGACTCCCGCTTCGAGTTTGTTACGAACGCTCCCGCCTCTCCTTTTTTTCTGCTTTCTTTTCTTCTTCTTATTTGTGGTCTTATGGCACTTGGCAAACAACAATTTGGTGCATTACTGCCACCAACTGGATTGGAGTTTTATGACTACCAACCACTTCCTGTTTGTACATCTTTGGTGTGTTCTTGCTGTGTTGAAATTCTAATTCCATCTTTTAGTTCTTTTTAAAAAACAGGTTTTATTTACCTGTAACGTTTCATTTGCGGCTGCCAACTTCGTCAGGCAAACGAAACGTTGCAGGTAAATAAAACCTTTCTGTGTTTTAAAAAATAACTAAATGATGGAACTTCCTGTTTGTGCATCGGCATCTTAAAGGAATAGTCCATTGTGGCATAAACAGAGGGGTGCCAGCAGCAGTGTTGGGCAAGTTACTTCAAAACTGTAATGCATTATTTATTACCTGTTACCCTCATTTTAATTTAATTGATTACATTACAATATTACTGATTTTTAAATGTAAGGCATTACACTACTTTTGCATTACTTTAAGTTACTTTCACCAAAACAATTTCAATATGAATTAGGTCATGTGACGCTCAGTGAACTCATGACACATCCAGTGGAAGGTGATGTGGTGTCTGAGCATTGCTGTTAAAAACAGTCAGATATAATAACAGTGCTTTAAAATGATTGTTTATTAAATAAAAGCAACAACAATCTGTACTCTCAGCACGCTGCCATCTTATATTAACTGAGCAGGGACTGAGGTGGTGGGGGCTCCAAGCCTATATTTGCCTTGGTCCCCAAATGCCTTGATACGGCCCTGGATGTGGGACTGACTTCTGGGGTGATCTGATTCTATCACATGTATAAATATTAAATACTTATATATTATTGCTTTTCACAGGTAAAAATGTGTATTGGGGATAAATCTACCTACTTTTTTCTTTTCAAGCACTTTGTTTTGTTTTCTTGATTTTATTAGAATCATTTCCTGCCCTTTCTCTCTCTAACCTTCCTGCATGCTGCATGTTTTCTCCGTCTTCCAGAAAAACTGTTTCCTAGATTTCCTACTTTCTAACTAATCAGCCAAAGGGTTCTACCGAACTCAAAAAAATAAATAAAAAAGCTTAATATGCGCTGCGCTCCAGCAGCAATTAGTTGAAATCACCGGGGCACAGATTATGAACTCAGCTGAGGCAAAGCACGTCAGGAAAGTACACAAAGTTCCAGAGAATATGGGCTGATATGACTAATCACAAGTGAATTATTTTGTTTTGGTGGAGCGATTTTGTGAATATAACAGCGGCCGCGCGCAGGACGCAGCTGGAGTATTTGAGCCATCACCGCTGAGTCCTCTCTGCCCGCAAAGCTGAGTCCATAAATGACGTCATATATGTGGATACTGGATACTTTTTCAGTCTTCCCGCAATTTGAATTTTTAGGAAACCCACATCTTGATTCTGGGTTTAAAAATGTATTGAAATTACCGCGTTACTGACAATTGTACTGAGTAAATATTACCATTTTCTTTCCCTGTAATGCCTTACATTACCACATTACAGCAAAAAGCAATGCATTACAGTAATTAATTACTTTTGTATCACATTACTCCCAACGCTGGCCAGCAGTCAGGGCTAGGGGAGCCCCCAACATAAGGGGGCCCCAGGCGGCGGCCGACCTATGCCGAATGGTAAAACCGCCTCTGCACATGACCAATGCATCCCAGTGAGAAGGATGCAGACGGGCATGCATGTGACTGGAGGCTTGATTATTTAACTGGTCAGCCTACATGCAGATTCCCAGGAGGGAAACGTGGAAACAGCCGGTGGGACGGGACCTCTCCCACACCAACACCACACTGTTCCCTCTTTGTTTACACTCCCCCTCACTTCCACAACGTTTTGATCCCAACAAAAACATCCTTTCACCCCTTTGAAGTGGGCGGTCAGATGAGGAGCTGGAATGTTCATACAGAATAAAATTACGTCAAACTGGCACCATGTGAAGGAAGAATAACTGAAACCTTCATTATGATACGGATGCTCGGAATGTGCCAGTGGGTCAGATTTAACTAGAACATTAGCCGGTTTCCTCAAACCAGAAAAAGCTTATTAAAGTCCTGCTTCATCAGCCTGCGGCGCCTAAGATGCAGCTTTTATCACAGCGACGAGTCGGGCGCTGCAGAAACTCGGACGGTTTAGTTTCACACGTCTGCAACCAGAAACTTGGTTTACCTGGCAGGTTAGGGTTAGGGTTAGCAGCTCGGAGGAACTTATTTAGTCCCTTTAGCTTAGTGAGATGTGCATTAAAATTAACGCAGCAAATTAAAACAAACTCTAAAAATGGGATGTTTAAGTAAAATGGTAATTTTATTAAGTCTGTTATTGATACCACAATATTAGTATTGCTATATTATTGTTAATTTACAGCATCTTACAGCCCTCCGACTGCATAGAAAAGCAAAACAAAGTCGTTCTCTGAGAGTTAAAAGGTGGATTTGTGCCTTTGTTCATTTTCCTTCTCAAACGGCTCTAAAACATCTGATCAGGTTTTATTATCTCTTTAGGACCAGAACGTGAGGAAGTCTCCGTGTTTTATCAGAAATGTTTTCCTCCTTTTTTCCTTTTTATATTGTAAAGGAAAAACGTCTATTTATATTTAACATTACGTTGCTATTTTTAAATTTTGATTACTATTTTTAATCGTTTCGATTTGTTTTCTCTGAGCTTTTTGTCCTTTTTGAAATTTTCAGATTAAGGCTAACGTTCCTACCCTCACCTGTGGTCACGAGTTTTGGGTAGTGACCGAAAGAACGAGATCACGGATACAAGCGGCTGCAGAGTTTTCTCTGCAGAGTGGCTTGGTCATCCAGGAGGGGCTTGGAGTAGATCTGCTGCTCCTCCACATCGAGATAAGCCAGTTGAGGTGGCTCGGGGATTCGATTAGGACGCCTTCCTGGTGAGGTTTTCCAGACACGTCCAACCAGGAGGAGACCTGAAGGAAGACCCAGGACACGCTGGAGGGACTATTTCTCTCACCTGGCCAGGGAACGCTTTGGGATTCCCCCGGAGGAGCTGGCTCAAGCGGCTGGGGAGAGGGAAATCTGGGCCTCTCTGCATAAGCTACTGCCCCCGCGATCCGACCCCGGATGAGAGGGCAAAAATGAGTGGATGGAACAAATAAAATGTATGAATGCACAGCGAGAAATGAAACATTAACTTGACTTTAATCATCAGATTTGATGTTTTTATATGAATGACATGTTTTTGTCTTATGAAGCTGCAGAGTCCCTATCCCAGACACCATGTTAGGGTCTGGGAGACAGCAGGACCCTGTCCCCACAGAGACAGACACATATTCCCACACTTGTCCCTGTAGGAGCTGAGACCAGATCAGACGTGGATCAGGGTTCATTCCTGGTGTGGTCTGGTCTAGGTGAGGGTCCACATTCCCAGGATTATATAGTCCACCTTTAGGCTGGATTTGTACGGGTGAAGAGGTTCACATCTTATGGACACAGGAAATTATCTGTCTGCAGTCTGGATGTGTGTCAGTGGATCCCGAATACAACCCAGAGGATTTACGAGGAGCTCCGGAGAGCTCAGAGCTGCTAGAGGTCCTGATGCTCTGCAGCTCGTTGCCTCTGGTTGTTCATGTGATGAACATCACAACCAAAGCTGAGAACACCATTCCTCTGTTGTCGGGGTCGTCACGTGCGTGTGACCATGGTCACATTTCCTGAAGAAGACACCGAAATCTGGATTTTAGTCTGGCTGCTGATCACATTTATCATTAAACCTTTATTTAATTTGACCTTGTTAGGTTCGAATAGAGCATATTCCAGTCCCATAAAAACTAAATATAAATGTGAGATTATTATTCTTATTTCCCACAGTGGCTTTAAACAACGTTAGAAATCATTTTATAGCTTTTTTTCTCAACGTGGACCTTAAACGCTGCTCTTTTTTATTTATCTTGATAATCTGAAGAATAAAAAAATTCTTTTTGCTTTTTTGTTTGGACTTTTATCTGATTTTCACTTCTCTTTTACTCCCATTTAGGTCAACACCTGTAAAACCCAATTTAAAGAGCAAGTCACCCCCAAATCAACAATTTTTTTCTGATGAACTGCTGCAGACACGTGTAGTCAATAGTTTTGCACTTTAGTTCATTTTAGTTAAAAATTTAATTTTCTGCCTAAAACTGTCAGTGTTGTGCCGTTGTCGGGTAAAACCTCTGCACTGCATTTGAATTTAAATCTGCCATCGCTATTGGCTAAGAGGTACCCTAGAACATTAGGTGGTACCATATGATGTCACAATGTCGTTGTGAGCCTGTGTGTGTGTGTGTGTGTTTGTTAGCAGCTCCGCCCTCTCAGTCTGCCAGGCAACCGCATTTTTTGCATTTTTCAAACTGGAAGTGGGAGTGGAGTAACAATCTGGTAGGGGTGACTTGCTCTTTAATAAAGCAAAAGGCTGCAGCCTCCATCTAACAGGAAGGAAACCTCTGCTGAGCTTCCTGTTGAGGATCACACAACCGTCTGAAGAGTCACAAAGAAACAGCTGATTAGATTATATCAAACGTTTGTGAGAAGACCCGACTCTAAAACCTCAACACACGAATAAACATAATAAACTCTACTTTCTTTTTTCAGAAGTAAAATTTGTTTTAGAGGGAAAATGAGCTGAATGAGTTTGTTTCTCTGATGTCATCTAAAAATACTCAGTTTACAATATCATTCCGTTGCACTGATCATTAACCCCTAATGTCCCAAAGGAATCAAATGAGAAGGATTGTTGTGTACGTGAAAGGGTTCATGTGGCTTTAAACTTTAAAGCTGAACAATTTTCTCCTCGTCGTCGTCTTCCTCCGCTTATCCGGGTCCGGGTCGCGGGGGCAGCATCCCAACTAGGGAACTCCAGGCCGTCCTCTCCCCGGCCACCTCCACCAGCTCCTCCGGCAGGACCCCAAGGCGTTCCCGGACCAGATTGGAGATGTAACCTCTCCAGCGTGTCCTGGGTCGACTCGGGGGCCTCCTGCCGGCAGGACGTGCCCGAAACACCTCCCCAGGGAGGCGTCCAGGAGGCATCCTGACCAGATGCCCAAACCACCTCAACTGACTCCTTTCGATCCGGAGGAGCAGCGGTTCTACTCCGAGCCCCTCCCGAATGTCCGAGCTCCTCACCCTATCTCTAAGGCTGAGCCCGGCCACCCTACGGAGGAGACTCATTTCAGCCGCTTGTATCCGCGATCTCGTTCTTTCGGTCGTTACCCAAAGCTCGTGACCATAGGTGAGGATTGGGACGTAGATCGACCGGTAAATCGAGAGCCTGGCTTTCTGGCTCAGCTCCCTCTTCACCACGACAGATCGGCTCAGCGTCCGCATCACTGCAGACGCCGAACCGATCCGCCTGTCCATCTCCCGATCCCTCCTACCCTCACTCGTGAACAAGACCCCGAGATACTTAAACTCCTCCACTTGAGGTAGGACCTCTCTCCCGACCCGGAGTTGGCAAGCCACCCTTTTCCTATGATCAGCAGTTTCAACAAAACCGTGTTAACACTTATTGTAACTTTATTAATCCCCTCGCTCATTAACATAATGAAAGGCCAATAAATTAAATTACAGTGCAGCGTTTTAATGGTGGAAAATACATTTTTAAAACTGATGTTGGTGTTTCAGAAAACTGCGTAAGGAAAAGGCTTTTTAGAAGGATCATGATGACTTCTCCCATTTCAGACTGAAAAGTTTGGAGTAACAAGCTTTTAATCTGTTGGTTCATGAATGCGAGCCGATTTAGAGATTCTTCCCTGATCTGCCCTCTGATCTCTCTGGGTTCCTTCCTGTGGGTGACTGATAATAAACTTCACATATGTCAGATAATGGTAACTCCTGATTAGATGACACAAACACACACCGGGATTAACTAATCTCAGAGAATAAACTCCCACGCTGACTCGTCGCTGCTTTTGTGAAACTCATTCAAGGATTATTTAATCCAGGATTAATCCTCCAATCAGGTTGGTGGGCAGTTTGTCCTTAAAAATGTTGAGAAAATGACAAATAGAGGGCAAAAACCCCAATATGGTCACTAATGTTGTGTCGTTTAAAACGGGAACAAAAATCCAGCAGAACCTGATGGAGAACCCGAAGAACGCAGCTGATGGGTTTCTATTCTCAAGTGAAGCGCGATAACGCACATGTTGTATTTTATCTTTGTGATTGACTGTGTTATCTATTTTCACCAGATTAGTTTGAATGAAAATATAAATATATGTTTACTGTTGATTAAATTAACAAAATCCTTATTCTATTATAGCCTTTTGAGAGACAGAATTCAACCGACGTGGCTGAAAAGTGAAGAATTGCAGCCAGAATTTCAGCAATTACGAGAAACATCTTACTTTTTACTATTCTTCACATTTATCTCCAGAAATTAAAATAATACTTGCCAAATTTTGACAATAAAGTTTCTTGTTTAAAACGTTTTTC
>NC_091744.1:82769073-82771573 GCF_043380555.1 Nothobranchius furzeri
TCGTTTTTTGTCCTTTCCTCTTTAGTCTTCCTGACGTTTGTCAACTGCTACAGCGTGAAGGCGGCCACCAGAGTGCAGGACTTCTTTGCTGCCGCCAAGCTTCTGGCCCTTGCACTCATCATCATCATCGGCTTCGTCAAGATCGGCCTAGGTATGGACTAAACTTCTCTAACACCTAAGACTGAAACCTACCTCAGCATCAAGAGCTTCCAAGTGGCTCCTGAAAGCTTCGGCCCACCTTCATGTGGGATCAAAAGCTACAAGTGAGTCTCAAAAATGAGATTTCTCTTGAGAATGAGATCCATTTGGCTCCATCTGTCCTTCAGACGTAGTCCACTGGGTCGCAGTCTGGACTTTGTGGCTTGTTGCTCCAACATCATCAGCTACAAACGGCGCCAATCTGACATAAGTTCTTGAAAAAGTCAAAATCCAGAGCTACATTGTTGGAGATTTGTTCATCAATTGGATCCCACTCAAAAATGTGTGTGTGTGTGTGTGTGTGTGTGTGTGTGTGTGTGCATATAATCTTGCTTTCTTCATCATCTTCCTCCTCCCTGTGTGTGTTTTATGGCGGTTTGCTAACAGCGCGTGCTTTTGTGTTTAGGGACGTAGGTGTGTGTCCTTGCTCCTTTCAGCTGGAGGCTAAAGCCGGGCGTACACTGTGCGACTTTTTTCACTTTTTAGCCGATTTTCCACTCGTGCGAGAATCCACGAGATCGGGGCGAGTTTTGCGCTGAGCGTGGTGTACAGGGGGTTACGAGAGGCGATTAACACCACGTGACCAGCTACCGATCAGCAATCGTGAGCTCGCACAAACTTCTGGCGTGTTTGATATTTTGCTCGTCCCTCATGAGGGTATCGCACTGTTGAAGCAGCACTGCGAGCGGCTGCGACCCAAAAAGTATCAGAACCGCTCACGGCGCATGCGCAATCCTGCATCAACACCGCTCGCCCGTTATTTCCCTAATAACACACGTTGTTCGTTTTTCTTTCTAAATGTTTTTTTTACACACAATGACGAGGATTGTCAAGAAAGCGTGTTTGTCGTGTTCATGTCAAATTAAACTGATCACAAAACACAGATTTACTTTCTTTATTTCGTTTTCCTCATCCAACCCCCATAAATCCCTGTGTGTCCTCCTGCAGCACTCCCGAAGGACGACAGGCAAAACAAGACAAAAAACTCTGACGTGTTGTGTAAAAACTGCTATTTTTAGCATATTTTTAGGTCCGACGTGTTGCTACCCAGGGGCGGATTTAGGACTAAAGAAGATCCGGGGCTTAACACACGCGCGCTCGCACACACACACACACGTGACAAGCACTAGTCAACATCATATATATTTGTCTTGTACCTAGGGATGGGTACCTTTGACATTTGAATCGATCTGGTACTAATTCCCGGTACCTAGGAATCGATACCGGTACTTAACGGTACCAATTTTCGATAATTTTGAGTGTTCATTATTTTAATTCTCTTTTATAATTAAATATATATTTTTCTCAATATATAACAATATTAGATAAATATCACGATAAATAACATTCAACTGTTTGTATTTTAACATCGTCCTTGTAGTTTTATAAGCTGATAATGAAACTGAAGCAAACATCTTTACTGTGAACTAAATTTACTGTGTATCTTCATTCCTTTTGCCGTCCTTTTTCATTGATTTTTCCTACTGGGAAGTTAGAATTTCTGAGGAGAAAGCGAACGCACCATTAGCTGATAACAATGGTGGCAATGGAAGCTAACATATCAAGCTAACGTTATCTTAAACAGTTTATTTAGCTGCTGGAGCAGATTAAAACGATGATGCCTCACACTTAGATCGTTGTCGCTGGTTTCATCTTCACCTAATCACACGTCGCATTTAGTAAAGTGAAGCCAAACTTTAGAGCGCGTTCATGTTCTTCTAGTCGGGAATTCGGAGTTCCGAGGAGAAAGCGAACGCACCATTAGCGAAACGGAAGCTAACAAATCAAGCTAACGTTATCTTAAACATTTTATTTACCTACCGGAGCAGATTAAGATGAGGATGTCTCACTTAGATCGTTGTCGCTGGTTTCATCATCACCCAGTTACACATCACATTTAGTGAAGTGGACCCAAGCTTTAGCGTGCGTTCTTTCTACCATGCTGCTCTGTTTACAACTGGCTCGCAGCGAGCGACGACATAACGCTCTTGCGCATGCGCAGCTGTCTAGGCAAGTTCTCGTTATGAAGGACGGGTACCGAAACGAGGCACCGTTTGAAATGACGTGAATCGGTGCTCAGTCGGTACTATGGAATTCGGTCGGTACCTTAAAAAGTACCGAATTCGGTACCCATCCCTACTTGTACCACATAATTTTTAACCTGAAGATACATATTCAGCATATTCAGGGCAGAGTATTGTTCCTGTTAGTGTTTAGTGTGAGATGATAGTAAATATTCCCTTTCTTTCTCCAACAACTTTACCTGACAGTCAGCTAACTTTAGGCAAACCAGCAGTACAAC
>NC_091744.1:82776573-82779073 GCF_043380555.1 Nothobranchius furzeri
AAGTCAGAGTTCTCATCCGTAAACATCTAGTATGAGATGTTTGCTGTCATTTAGCTTTAAAAGTTCAGAAACATTTATGAAAAAGTGTTTGTTTTTTCTACATGAGGCCAAACTTAATTACATTATTATATTATATGAATATATTTTTCATACAAATATATCAAGTCCTTGTTATTACATAAGGTTGTTTCACATGAATACAAAAAGTTCTGTTTAATGTCTGATGTCCTCCGAGTCCTGTTGGGTCAGACAGGTTGGCCTGTTTTCACCTGTTTGTGTGTGTGTGTGTGTGCGTGCATGTGTGTGTGTGCCTTCCCCTCCCCGGTACCGGATCAGGTGACCAGCTGATCGCAGCTCTGATTGTTAACCAGGCTGAGGTGTTTACTGACGTCTGGTTAAAGCTGGAGGTATAGCTAGAGCTCTGGGATGAGTCAGACCTCACCTCCAGGCCGTAAAGGTTAAAGGTCAGATGTTCCATTGATTTGTGAGGATCACAGAAGCACCTACGCGAGAATCCAATCAGACAAGTGGAGACGAGAGAACAAGGAGGGAGGCGAGACCCTTTTATGTAAATGAGTCAATTAAATATATAATAATATGAATAAAATAGGAAATGACATAATTAATAAAAATAAACATACATCCATCATCATCTGCTTACCGGGGTAGAAAAACTGAAGGTAAGAGGTTAGATTATAATTTAAGGACACAGAAGTAGGGGGGGCAGCTGAAGGGTGTGTGTGTGTGTGGGGGGGGGGAGGACCTGCAGTGGAGAGTCGGGTCAAACGGGGGTCCGACGGGCATTTCCCACACCGGCTTACGGCTAAACCTCCCTGTACCAACACGGCCCGAGCTGTTGGTTTAGAGACCGCCGACGGGTCTGGGAATGTTCACGCATGCTGGAGGGAGCAGATCCCCTCGAACCGGCAGATAAAGGAGAATCTCATAAATCCTCCCGGAGCTGCTCAAGTGGAATCCTCTAAAACCCGGCCGGCTAAGCAGACAACACTTTTTATTATAAAAAATGTTTATATGACACAAAACATAATTTTTATTCTAAATGTAAAATATAATTCTTGTAATTATTTTTTAAAAGAAAAATGACTTCTTCATTATTAAAGTTCAGTGTGAAGTGCACCATTTTTCAGCGTCGCGTTAAATCCCAAGTTCTTCTAATTCCAGTTCCTGGTTTTGATGGCAGCTGGATTTCCTAATCCACCCTACCGCTGTTTGGTGTTTTCTGATCTGAAGCTGTTCTCTTTCCCTTCCAGGTGAAACTGATGAACTCCTTCCAGAAAATTCCTTTAAGAACTCCAAATATGAGTTTGGCAGCATCGGCCTGGCGCTCTACAGCGGTCTGTTTGCCTACGGCGGCTGGTGAGTCTACCTGTTAGAGCAGACCACAGATGGTAAACCTCAGAATGGTCCAGCGGGAGGGAGGAAGCCTGTTGCTAGGAAACGGCCAGGTGTCAGGGAGGGCAGCAAAGAAGCTGCTTCTCTTAGAGGTTCAGAGGAAGAAGGGCCAACACCACAGAGATTGGTTAATTGCATTAACTTAAAGTAATCATCAAGTAAAGCATTAATTCTACTTGAGTAACCATGGGAACATCTGGCCACAGCTGCTTGTTTAGAAATCAGAGATGTTTTATGTTCTAGTCCTTTAAGATGTGGGCATCTGTGTGTTTTCTCGTCTAAACGCCGTCTCTTCTGCTGCAGGAACTACTTGAACTTTGTGACAGAGGAGATGATCGAGCCGTACAAGTGAGCTCCTCGCTTTAGAAATACGACCCGTTTGCCTCCCGAGTTACTGAAGTCCTGCAAGTCTCATGTTTTTTTTCTTGCTCCTCAGGAACCTTCCTCGAGCCATCATCATCTCCCTGCCCATCGTTACCGCCGTTTACGTCCTCACCAACCTGGCGTATTTCACCACGCTGTCCCCCGCCCAGATGCTCAGCTCTGAGGCCGTTGCCGTGGTGAGTGGTGGAGACGTTTCAGAACCCCAGCCGGGCTCGGTGTGCGTTTCAGTGCTGAAACAGGTCCGTTTGTCCTGCAGGACTTTGGAAACTGCCACCTGGGCCCCATGGCCTGGATCATCCCCGTGTTTGTGGGTCTGTCGTGCTTCGGGTCCGTTAACGGCTCTCTCTTCACCTCGTCCAGGTAGCACAAACTTTGTTTACGTGAATGAAGATGCAGAGGAAACGATGGAAACTTCTGACCTTTGACCCTCTTCTTCTCTGTCAGGTTGTTTTTTGTGGGGTCACGGGAAGGTCACCTGCCCAGCCTGCTGTCGATGATCCACCCCAGTCTGCTCACCCCGCTCCCCTCGCTTATATTCACAGTGTGTAGCTTTAATACTACATTTTACATGATACGGAAGCTGATTAGGGACAAAATTCCTCCTTAACTTGTTTTATGTCTGTTTCCTTCGGACTGATGGAGAGGTTAATGTTACAAACCAATCCGATGATCTAAATTAGAATGATTAACATTAGATGATGAT
>NC_091744.1:82784073-82851573 GCF_043380555.1 Nothobranchius furzeri
TAATTTTTTTAAAAGCTTGAAAACATGAATAATCTAATTTTATATAATGTTCTTGTGTTTTCCATTAAAACATTCCTTTTATTTCATATTAGAACTGTGAGATTTGCATTTTTCTGTTTCTAAGAAAGCTTTAAGACGTGGCTGCAGGGCGGATCAAAGCCAGTCCACTTCCTGGCTCATCCCTTGAGTTAGGAACCTTTTTCCTGCCGGAATGATTCAGAGTTCAGTGCGAACTGAAAATCTATATTTCTCTGAAAACGTTCAGAAACTGGGTAAAAATTCAGCCAGGATCTAAACAACACCTCAGAAAGATCTCGAGAACGTCTGGAGAATGTATCGAGAACGTCCGGGGAACGTCTGCAGAGCTGCTGATCCTTCTGATCAAGTCAAAAACAAAGTCATTTACTGTATTCCCGCACCGTGCACTTTATGAAAGACAACAATAAGTAAAGAATAAAGGATCCATTGATTTGACTAAAAACCTCCTGAGAAACACGTGCAGGAACCAGGATCTGCATTAGACCCCAAATGATTGAGATCCAGTTTATTTGTAATTTAGGGAATTTCCCCTAAAAAGCTTCGGACCGATGGGAACGACTTCCTGTGCCCAAAGTTTTATAAATGACAGAGTTGGTGTTCGAAGGCCTTGATCGCGGTGGAAAGCTGGTGTAGTTCCTCCCGTCTCTCCTTCCAGAGGGTTCGGGTAAGATGACGAATATCCACAGATTTCTGAATGGGAATCCTGGGAATGGAGAGATGGGAGGAGGAGCAACGGGAGCAGAAAGACATTTTGTGTGTGGATGATGAGTGAAGGGTGAACTGCTAGTTTTCAGTCCTTTTTACTTCACACCGAACGATTTGTATAGCTGTTATTATTAATAAAGTTATTTTGACGAACACCGAGGCCCTCCGGAGAAACGGACCAACCCTCGGGGTTCCGGTTAGTTCTAGAGGTAGAACTTGTCTAACGTGAGCCGATGGAAAACTAACCCGGATGAAACTAGAAAGTTTATTTATTTTTTTGTAGGAAACTTTATTGTTATTAAACCCTCTCGTTTGTTTGCAGGGCATTTTATGGAAAGTGCTTTACAATAAATCAAGTTTTTTTTTTCACTCTTGCGTTTTGTGTTTGGATTCATTTTATTTTGAGTCATTTTTTCGACACCTAACGTAAACAATGTAAATATGTAATAACTAGGGTAATGTTTAGAATGAATGAAACAGGAAGTTGTAAACAACAACAGGGTTTATTTAACATTTAAAGGTCGGAAAAACCTTAAAATGAGTCAAACATGAAAATGTGGATCTATGAACGTCCAGAACTTCCTCTGCTGGTTCAGGGGAATTGTGTTAAAGCTCAGCATCTAGCTGGGATCTAGCTCCAGCCAGGACCCTGCTGCTGGGCAGGAAAACAAGTAAATGTAACTATGAGACAATACGCTGGTTTGTTACCGCAGAAGAAGTCAGCTGTTGCCCGGCAGACCAACTCTGGTGCTTAAAAGCCACCATCCTTCACGTTTCATTCGTCTCCTGCTCAAACACACCTTGGCTGAATCACCTCTTTAGCAGAAGTCTGTTAATCACCTGCAGATTCAAATCAAGTGTGTTGGAGCAGAGAAACCTCTAGAACTAGAGCTAGATGGTGCCCCTGGAGGACCGGGCGTGAAACCCCTGCTGTAGATGGTAAGGAACTCCTAACCTACATCTGCTTATCCTCACCTGCAGCTGAGCAGTGTGTGACAGGACCGGGATTGTCGAATGTGTGTCTGCACGTGTGTGTGTGTGTGTGTTTGTAAGGAATCAGAGCTCACACCTGCTGGTGTTTCCCTTCAGCCTCAGACTGTTTTATCAGCGTTCTGTCACATGACCTTCATCAGCAGCCGAGACCACGGGGATCAACACCAAAAATACCTCGTCCAAAAGGCGCGTGACCCTTAGAGTGACTCTGCAGAGACATCGGACCGTCTCTGTGAGGCAGACAAACGTTCTAAGTGAGATAGTTAAACAGAACCAAACGGACTATTTATTTATTTAGAAAAATCTAAAAAATTGGCTGTCTGGATCAAATAAGCGGTGTCGAGATAATCTGCAGGACATTCATTTGTTTTCCTGAATTTTTTCTGAGTGACACAACTGTTCAGGAACCTTCTCCTGTCTAAATGGTGCATAGATCAGGATTAATCACAGCCACAAACAAAAAGAACCAAATTCCAAAGATAAACCTGGAAAACCTCCAGAAAGTCTGGAGAAGTGATGATTTAAGGACAGCAGCAAAACCAAAGGTTGGCATCGTAGCAGATCAACATTTTCTTTTGGAACATTCTCCTCATCTGTTATTATTATTATTATTACTACTACTATTATTGTTATTATTATTACTATTATTATTATCGTCGTCGTCGTCTTCCTCCTCTTATCCGGGTCCGGGTCGCGGGGGCAGCATCCCAACTCGGAGCTCCAGACCGTCCTCTCCCTGGCCACCTCCACCAGCTCCTCCGGCAGGACCCCAAGGCGTTCCCGGACCAGATTGGAGATGTAACCTCTCCAATGTGTTCTGGGTCGACCCGGGGGCCTCCTGCCGGCAGGACATGCCCGAAACACCTCCCCAGGGAGGCGTCCAGGAGGCATCCTGACCAGATGCCCAAACCACCTCAATTGGCTCCTTTCGATCCGGAGGAGCAGCGGTTCTACTCCGAGTCCCTCCCGAATGTCCGAGCTCCTCACCCTATCTCTAAGGCTGAGCCCGGCCACCCTACGGAGGAAACTCATTTCGGCCGCTTGTATCCACGACCTCTTTCTTTCGGTCATTACCCAAAGCTCATGACCATAGGTGAGGATTGGGACGTAGATCGACCGGTAAATCGAGAGCCTGGCTTTCTGGCTCAGCTCCCTCTTCACCACGACAGATCGGCTCAGCGTCCGCATCACTGCAGACGCCGAACCAATCCGCCTGTCGATCTCCCGATCCCTCCATCCCTCCCGATCCCAATCACACCTCTCCAGGTCATGCTGTCATTGCCCACGTGAGCATTGAAGTCCCCCAGCAGGACAATGGAGTCCCCTGATGGAGCACTATCTAGCACTCGTCCCAGGGACTTCAAAAAGGGTGGGCACTCCGAACTGATATTTGGCCCATAAGCACAAACAACAGTCAGGACCCGTTCCCCGACCCGAGGGCGCAGGGAAGCTACCCTCTCGTCCCCCGGGGTAAACCCCAACACACAGGCAGAGAGTCTTGGGGCTAACAAAAAGCCAACCCCAGCCCTCCGCCTCTCATCCGGAGCAACTCCAGCAAAGGAGAGTGTCCAACCCCTCTCAAGGTCATGGGTTCCAGAGCCAATGCTATGTGTCGAGGTGAGTCTGACTATATCTAGTCTGTACCGCTCAACCTCTGCCACAAGCTCCTGCTCCTTCCCCGCCAGAGAGGTGATGTTCCATGTCCCAAAAACCAGTTATCTTGTCCGGGCATCAGGCCGCCAAGGCTCCCGCCTCGGTCGATCCACACTGCACCGGACCCTTCATGTTCCTCCTGCAGGTGGTGGGTCCACAGTTGGATGAGCCCATGTATCCGGTTCGGGCTGGGCCCGGCCGGGCCCCATGGGCGAAAGCCCGGCCACCAGGCGCTCGCTCACGGGCCCCAACCCCAGACCTGGCTCCAGGGTGGGACCCCGGTAACCTCCGGGCCGGGTACTCTGACTCTTTGATTGTAAATCCATGAAAGATCCTCTGAACCGTTCTTTGTCTCACCCTTCACCTAAGACCAATTTGTCATAGGAGACCCTACCAGGGGCACAAAGTGCCCCAGACAACACAGCTCCTAGGACAGGGGTGCCCAGTCCTGGTCCTGGAGGGCCGTTATCCAGCATGTTTTAGTTTTATTTCTGCTTCAACACACCTGATTTCAATCAGCAGGTGATAAACAGGCTTCTGCAGAGCCTGATGAGATGCTGCACAGGAGATTCAACCAGTTAATCAAGTGTGTTGGAGCAGAAAAACCACAAAACCTGCTGGATACCGGCCCTCCAGGACCAGGATTGGGCACCCCTGTCCCAGGATCATTAGGGCACTCAAACTCCTCCACCACAATAAGGTGACGGTTCAAGGAGGAGTACTATTATTATTATTATTATTATTATTATTATTATTATTATTATTATTATATTACTATTACTATTACTATTATTGTTATTATAATTACTATAATTATTATTATTATTATTACTACTATTATTTTTATTATTATTACTATTATTATTATTGTTATTATTATTTATATTATTGTTATAATTATTACTATTATTTTTATCATTATTACTATTATTGTTATTATTATTACTATTATTATTATAATAATTATTATTATTACTATTATTGTTATTATTATTACTATTATTGTTATAATTATTACTATTATTATTACTATTATTGTTATTATTATTACTACTATTATTGCTATTATTATTACTATTGTTATAATAATAATTATTATTATTATTGTTATTATTATTACTAATATTGTTATTGTTGTTATTATTATTATTATAATTCATAATAATGCTCCCGATTTACTCATTTTACACATCAGACCCACATGAGAAGCTCACGTCTGCAGGTTTTTGGTCTTCATGTTTATCAGGATGGAAATTCATCAAATTAAACGGACATTTTTATCTCCTGTGTTGAACTTTCAGGACATTTTTAGTCATCTGAATGTTATTTTCCTGTTAGACCATTTCTGCTGTTTGGATTTAAACGTTTTTCTAGAATCAGATGAATTCTGATGTTCTTCTGCAGATGTTTAGTTTTATTTAGTTTTTTTCCTGCTGCAGAAATATGTAAAAACAGATTTATTGGCCTCTATAATCCTCCGCAGAAACGTGTTGGTTAAACAGATTTGGTCAGAAATTCCTGCATCCCTTCTTTTCTCTTTTTTCATGAACTTTGGCTCGGCCTCTGCAGAGGAAAGTGTCTCCTGTGCACAAATAAATCCACGGCTCTGCTTCTTTTACCTTGATGACATTTGCATTTGTTTGATTTTCTTGTTTTCATTTGAGAAAAGAAGTAAAATGTTTGTCTTTCTTAGAAGGAAACTTTAAACCCCTTTCTGATCACTCGTGCACCGATTGTCTTCATTTGCATCCTGGACATGAAAAAATGTAACTAGAAACAAGTGAATGAATCGAGTTTTTTAAGTTGTTGAATTCTAGATCATCAAATGAAATGTTACAAACAGTAAAAAGAACAACTTTAATCCTGTCCAACGCTCACAGGAAGTGGGCTGAGCCCGGGTCCGTTTAGGCGTCTCGTGCTGAAGCTTAAGAATGTCTTCAAGGAAACTGAGCAGCAAACACAAAACAAAGAACTCTCAGTTTTAGGAAATTCAATCAGAAAGTTTATAAGAAGAAGAAATTATTTTTTATATAGCGCCTCTGACGATAAAAATCACGAGGCGCTTCAAAAGAACGAAAAAATTATTTAAAAATATTTCATAATAAAATTTGGGAAAAGGCAAAAAAGTAGATTGAAAATGTGGAGGAAGCCAAAAAAGAATAAGAAAAGTTCATATGGGATCCAGAAAAATGGAGAGTTGGTAGATGCAGCAGCATGAAGATAAGCTAGTGAGGAAGAAGAGGATGAAGAGCAGGTCAGACCAAAGCCTGAACAGGTGAGATTAAAGGAGACCACTGAGTCCACTGGTTTCAGGCTCATGGGGAGAGAGGTCCAGAGTCTGGGGGCCACAGCAGCAAATGATCTGTCACCTTTGACCTTTAGCCTGGTGCTGCACAACCAGTAGGCTTTGATCACTGGACCTCAGGGACCTGTTGGGGGTGTAGGGACTAAGAAGATCACCAATGTAAGATGGTGCTTGTCCATGTAAGGCCCTATAGACCAGAACCAGGATCTTGAAATGAACCCTGAAGTTGACTGGCAGCCAGTGAAGCTGGAGGAGAAGCGGGGTGATGTGGGTGTGTTTGGAGGACTTGGTCAGAAGCCGAGCACAGGCGTTCTGAACCACCTGTAGACGGTTCAGGGAGGTTCTGCTCAGACACGTGAAAAGAGAGTTACAGTAGTCTAAGCGTGAGGAGATGAAGGTGTGGAGAACTGTCTCAAGTTCAGAGCGGGACAGAATGGGACTCAGCTTAGCAACGTTCCTGAGATGGAAGAAGGAAGAGCGAACAAGAGAACTGACATGAGAATCCAGGGTGAGAGCTGGGTCAAAGGTCACGCCAAGATTCCTGATGGAAGGTTTGGTGTGAGAAGAAAGCTGACCAAGAGGGTCTCTGACTTTGGGAACCAGCTTGTCTGGGGCACAGATGAGGATCTCAGTCTTATCTTCATTCAGCTGTAGAAAGCTCCCAGCCATCCAGGTTTTGATAGAGTCTAAGCAGGTGTGTAACAGCTGCAGCTTAAGACATTTCATGGTGCTTAAAGGAGATGTACATTTGGATGTCATCTGCATAAAGATGGGGAATTGTGGCATCAACAAGTCATCTCTGTCGTGTTTCTCTTCAGTTCAGCACCTAAACCAGGTGATTTCAATCATTGTCAGTAATGCGAAGAAAAGGAGAAGAAATGCTCCCTGAACAATTTCCATCTCTGCATCTATTTTCCTTCTCCTCCTTTTCTTCGCATTACTGACAAGCTTTCATTTCACACAAAGTGCTCTTCCCACCCGATTGGCTGCTCTTTTCCCATGTGACTTCATCAGTTGCTGAGCAGAACTAAACCACGACATGGAGTGGACTCGTTGATGCCTCAATCCCCATCTCTGTCTTCTGCATAAATATGGTAGGAGCTCAGGATGTGCTGAAGAGGAGGAAGAGTAGAGACCCCAGCACAGAACCTTGTGGAACACCATGGACGAGGGAGGTGGTGGAGGACCAAAACTTGGAGACGGCCACAGAAAAGGAGCGCTCAGACGAATAAAAGGAGATCCACTCCAGAGCAGATCCTGATAGGCCTACCCAGTCTCTCAGCCTCTCCAGTAGCAGGTGATGGTCAACAGTGTCAAAGGCTGCAGTCAGGTCCAGCAGGACCAGAACAGAACAGTCCACTGCATCACTGTGAGTCAGAAGGTCATTAGAGACCCTAAGAAGAGCTGTTTCAGTAGAATGAGCTCTACGAAAACCTGACTGGAAACTATTCAATTCAATTCAATTCAAGTTTATTTATATAGCGCCAAATCACGACAAGAGTCGTCTCAAGGCACTTCACATAATAAACATTCCAATTCACAGTTCATTAAGCCAATCAGAAATAATGTGTCCTATATAAGGAACCCAGCAAATTGCATCAAGTCACTGACTAGTGTCAGTGACTATACAGCAATCCTCATACTAAGCAAGCATGCAGCGACAGTGGAGAGGAAAACTCCCTTTTAACAGGAAGAAACCTCCAGAGAATCCTGGCTCAGTATAAGCAGCCATCCACCACGACTCACTGGGGATCGAGAAGACAGAACACACACACACACACACACACACACACACACACACGCACGCACGCACGCACACACACACACACACACACACACACACACACACACACACACACACACACACAATCCTATTGTGGATTAGGAGCTGCTCATTTAGTTTAATGTCAGTCAGAACCAAAAACACACTCATGAGAAACAGTTGTTGAATGTTGCTTTGGACTAGAACTGATTAACTCTGAGCACCAAAACGACTGGATTAAGGATTAGAAATAATCTAGATTTGATATAAAAACACAAAAGAAGGTTTTCTGCTCTGGAAATCAGGAAATTGAAGAATTTTCATCAAGTGGAAGAAAATGCAGAAACAGCTTCCAGCAGGTGGAGGAAAAACAGATCAATCACCATCTGAAAGAAACACCCGCTCAAAATTAACCTGAGAAACCAGCGGATCCATAAAGTAAGTAAATGAAACCGGTCGTCATGGCAGCACCAGGAGTTGTCTGTGGAGTAGAATGAGTGGATGATCTGAAAATGAAATGTTTTCTTTAAATAAAATGTAAAAAATTTTACAGTTAAATTAGCTTTTCTTAATAATTAACGACCCCCCCCCCCCCCGCAGTAAATTTGTGTAAAATCATTAAGCCAAATTAGTTTGAACCACATTAATTTCAGGAATGACATGTCTGAATGTTACAACATCCAATAATAATATTCATTAAAATATTTGGGTTGAAATATAAATATGTTGACACTTAATGGTCTTTAATTAAATACATTCAGCTTACCAAAATAAAAGCAGGGTGAAGAGTTTACTTTAATGAAAGTTTAAAGCTTCATGTTTTTTCATCACGAGGGTCTAAAATAAGTTCAAAGGTGGTAAACATGTAAAAATACTATTAATATTAAAACAACAGTGATGTAAGATAAATGCTTTTCATTTTCTATTCAAACATTGTAATTTTTTTCAGATTTTTCTAAATAAATAAAAACTGCTTTTATCTTTCTTAGAACGTTTGTCTGCTTCCCAGCGACGGTCAGGTGTGTCTGCAGGGTTTTTGTAAGGGTCAGAAACCTCCTGGACACGGTATTTTTGGTGTTTTAGGACTCGATTGCTCCCACACTCGGTCCCAGCTGCTGATCAAGGTCATGTGACAGAACGCTGATAAAACGGCGTCTGCAGCACAACAAACAGTCTGAGGCTGAAGGAAAACCCCGGCAGGTGTGAGCTCTGATTCCTGCTTCCCTCCATAAACACACCACTGTAGCATATGTGGATGCTGCTGAGGAACACACACACACACACACACACACATGCACGCACGCATGCACGCACACACACACACACACACACAGGGTAGAGCAGAGGGATCAAACAGTCCTTTCTCTATTGTTTGGGAGGTTTGAAGGTGAAGAGGAAGACACACAGTCACAGAACAAATGGCTCTTGGCTGCTTTTGCTCTCGTGTTTATTTTACTTGAAAACAAATTTAAAACTCTAAAGAAGTTCAGAACCAGCCTACAACAAAAGGAGTTTTAGGGTTTCAACATGGGACTCCCAAGAGGTTGTATGGATGATGATGTCATCCAAATAGGCGCTACAGTTGTTAATATTTGCAGTTACGTTGTTGATTAGTCTTTGGAAGGTTGCAGGAGCATTTCGCATGCCAATCGGCATTACAGTATACTGCAAGAAAGCGCCTGGAGTTACAAATGCTGAGACTTCTGAAGCAGTGGGAGTTAATGGACCTTGCCAGTACTCTTTTAGATCTATTTTGCTCACAAAAGTTGATTTACCAAAACTATCAATGCAGTCATCTATCCGAGGAAGTGGGTACGAGTCAGGAACTGTTACATTATTATACCGGACTCAACGGTGCCCAAAAGTCCCACATCCACTGATCACACAGGGTCCAGCCGAACTTGGGGGCTCGTCCGGGTTCTCGTCAGAGAACCTGGGACCTCCCGCAGGGACCTCTTCGCTCTCGCTGCTACGAGGTGGATCCAGAAGCCTAGATGTGTCACCCTTGGTAGCCCCACCTCCTGTCATCCCAGCTGACGCGGCTACACCTGCGGTGGACACTGGCTTGGCCAGTCGACATCATCCTAGCGCACAACGTTTTGTGACTCTTAAAAAAACAGTAAAACGGTGAGAAACTCTGGCAGCGAATGAGTTAAGGGGGGCAGTGTTATGTCTGGTGCCATTTATGTTTTTATTTCATTTCTTACTCCTCAGTTTTTATCCCTCTTGTGTGAGAGGAGCTGGTTTGCAGCACCTGGCTTCTCCCACACCTGTCCGGCTCCACACTGAAGTCCCAGCTGGTGGCAATGACAATCGGCAGCTGAATGAGGACTCACTGCATAAAAGCCACCCAGCCCTCATCGTGAAGGAGCAACAGGCTGGACATGTGGACTCTGTCCTGTTGGCTCCTCGGCGTGCTTTTGATTTAATCTCTTTTAGGGGTTTCCCTGATTCGTAGTTATGATGGCAAAGTAGAGTTTATTTTGTTTTACCATTTTAGTTGCCGCCGATTAGTCCAGTTGTGTTTATTGATGTTCCTTGGTGTAAATACATTTGTTTAAGTTAACTTTTAAACACCAGAGCATGTGTCCTTCTTGTTACCCCAGCCCCCTGGACAGCCTGGAGCATAACAGAGAGCTTTAACCCTCTGGAGGCAGGCGTTGCAGGTTAAAACCTACCTACCTGGTTACTCCACATATGTTTCAGGAGCATTTTTTTTAACTCAGAAGTTCCCCTGAAGGATTTAGTCGTTCGTCCTTTTATCCAAACTTATTTTGAGCCTGAGAGGGTAAAATGTGAAGAGGAAGACACACAGTCACAGAACAACTGGCTCCTTGTTTTTTCTGCTCTTGTGTTTATTTCATTTGAAAACAAACTTAAAGCTCTAACAAAGTTCAGAACCAGCCAGAGGTTTTCCTCGGTCACATCACGCCAAACATCTGAAGAGGTCGCCCAGGAGGGACAGTTAACAGCTGCGGTGAACAGGATTGATTTGATCTCTTTATTGTTTTCATTTGAGGAAACGAGTCGTAGATGCAAACGTGTGGTTTAGAGATGAAATCACTGTAGCTTTCTTTTGTTGACAGTTTCTGATCAAACATGATGCCCGAGTAGAAACAAAACAGTTTTCATGTGTTTAACCTACTAAACCCAAACCCACTAACTGGCTGGAACTGGTGTCTGTCATCGCTGTGGAGGACTTCTGTCCCACTCTTCTGTCCTAAAGGTCCTAAACCAGGTGAGTCCTGCATGGCTTTAGATGAGGTTCTAGGTTTGGTTGTCTCTATACCAGAGCACCGTGTGTTGCTTTTTGAGATCTTTTAGCTCACTTCCTGTTGTTGGACACGCTTGCGGAAGCGATTCCTTAACCCTGCAGGTCTGGTGTGGCTGCTGGAACTGGACTCGGCTCCATAAATAATCTGGAGACGGGTCTGGACAGCTGTGCTCACGAAATCCTGATTAGGAAAACTGTTTGGTGTTTTCTCAGATTATTGTTGTCTGATGGTTAAATCTGATTATTAACATTAGATCTAATTTTCACATCTGAAATACATAAAAGTGGTGACAGGTGTGATGTGAAATAGAACCTCTGATCAAATCAGACAGCAGGCGGTGAAATCTGGGTTCAGAATACGGCTCTGTTCATGATCAAGTGGAATGAAGTTATAAATGAATATTGAGCCGGGCAGGAAGATCGGTTCACTCTGATTGGTGTGTGTGTGTGTGTGTGTGTGTGTGTGTGTGTGTGTGTGTGTGTGTGTGTGTGTGTGTGTGTCCTGTTGAAAAACCTTTGTAATCACAAAGAGAATAATTTCCTGTCCTTGATGCTCGTTTTGTCACCTCGGACCGTTATTCCCTTCCCAACAGCATCAGTCACGACCAGACGACCAGGCTAACAGGCAAGTTGGTGCTGCTGATGCAACAGTGCCGAGTCACAGCTGTGTGTGTGTGTGTGTGTGTCAGATGCAGGTGTAATCCAGTCGTCTGTTTCGGTGTGATCAAAGAGAAGCGTGACATTTCCACTTCTACCTGTTTCCATTAATGAAACGCTATCTGGGACAGACACGAGATGTTTTTCTCTAAACGTCCAAACAGGCTGATCACTTTGTCTCCTACACACACACTGGAGGAGACGCTTCACTCACGGTTTGACCTTTACTCAGCAAACGATCTCAGCTGGAAAATAACGTCTGGGGGTCAGAACTGTGGGGGGTAGTCATGTGCAGAGTGTGTTTCTAGTCAGCTGATGAGTGTGTGTTTAATGTGTTTGTGAACCTTGGTGAGAGTTTATAGATGTGGTGCAGGAAAAGGAAAATCACAAAATGCTGACAGATGGCTGGAAAGAGCCAGCCCTGAGGATCGTGTCAGAAATAAACACTGGAGTCCAGTTTTAGTCTCAGTGACAAGAAAGGAATAATTAGAAGAGAGAAGATGAAAACTCACACTTTTGTTCATCAAGAAGGCGTGAGATGTTCGATAAGTTGAGACTGAAAGCAATAACTGATGGCTTTTCCAGCCCTGAGGTTGAAAATATTTCCCTCAACGGGCCAAACTTTTCTAAATCCAGACTGATGAGCTTTTTTTCTCTGAGTCTGGGACAATAAAACGGAGCTTTAATCTGAAAAGCAATTTATCAGCTGCAGCTGAGTTCAAAGAAATGCACAGCTGCCCTCTGGTGGTTCTAATCTGTAAAGCCACCTTTTCAATCAATCAATCAATCAATCAAAGCTTTATTTATAAAGCGCCTTCCGCAACCCTGTCAGGAAGCCCAAAGCGCTGAACATGGTACAGTAGAAGGTAAATATATTGAATAAATCAAAAATAAAAGCAATTCAAATTACAAAATAGGTGAAACATTCTGGTGTAAAACAATGGATTGAGTGAACCAATGAAAACTGTGAAATAAATTCAACATAAAAGAGGGCCAAAATCTTTTAAACCTTTTAAAATGACCCCCCCCCCCCCCAATCTAAAAGAGAAAAGATACTAAGATGTTTAAAGCAGAAATCCTAACAAAAATGACTGATGGGGAAAAATTTACAAAACAAACAAACAAAAAACAATCAAGATTTTTTTTATTTGAATGGTGGGTCTTATCTCTATCTCAGGCCGAAGGTCAGGACTAGCCTAAATTTGCAATTTCTAATGAAAAATGTCAGATAAAAAATATTAGTTGTTATTTCAAGACCAACAAATGCCCGACTACGTCTAGTAAACACACACAGAGGCATTTATACGGGGATGGAGACGTCTTTAAAACACGTTTTTGTTTTAAACACGAAAAGAAGTAACACATTTAGATAAAGTGTCAAAAGAAACTAAACCAATTACACCATAAATGCCCATAACCTAACAGAAATGCTGTTTCCTAACCCATAACCTGTTTTTAGATGTTTTAAGTCAACTGGATGTAATTGGTTGAAACTAATTTTCTTTCTGATTAGTGAACTTTGGAATTTCCTCCAGACCGACAGAGGGCGCTGCTCACTCCCAGCGGGCCTATAGAAGTTTAAATCCGGAAGTAAAACTCACCGGTCAAAAGTAAAGAAACATCCCGTCATTTTTAACATGTGGGGTTTGTTTGGCACATCATTCATGTAAATGAATCAGATATTTTAGTCATTAACGTGGAATTGAAGCAAATATGGGAAAGAAAGGGAAGAACGAGAAGAAGGTGAAGGGAGCGGAGAAAACCGCTGCAAAAATGGAGAAAAAGGTTTCAAAACGATCCAAAAGAGAAGAGGTAACCCCGCAAGCTACACTGCTGTCCGCCAGGATTTGTTCTTTTTAACGTGTTCTTTAATCACAGTTAAACGTATTAATTATTTAGAAAAATGACCAAAAAGACGGTTTTTCCCTCCCAGACTCTAAACATCAGCGATGCGCTGCTTTCTGTTTCCAGGAGGATTTAGAAGCTCTGATTGCGGAGTTTCAGAATCTGGACGCAAAGAAAACTCAGGTTGTGGAGACAACGTGTCCTCCTCCACCACCAAGGTGAGTAACACCAGCTTTACCAGGTGGAAGCTTCAGGTTGGCTCTTTGCGAAGGTTTAAAGTTGGATCAAATCAAAACAAACAGTTGAGTGAAATGCATAAAAGAGTAAATCACCTGGAATTTGTCTGAACAAAGATCACAAAGAGACTTAGGGGTAGGGCTGCACGATGTTAGGAAAACCTGCGATGTGCGATAACTGTGATTAGTGCTGCAATGTCGATATTACTGGCGATAAATAAAAACATAACTCAGGAACTAAAATAATCAAAAACAAAGAAATTTTTTAAAAAATTCTTAAAAATAAGAAAAGCAAAAGATGTGAGGAAAGGGAAAAAAAACAAGAAAAGGCGATCAGTGGATCCCGGGAAAAGCAGAATCAGCAGAACAAAGCTAACTCAGGTGTTTACTAACCATCAACATTCGCCTCGGGGGCGGGACTCTAACCTATGGGAACCCACCCAATTGGCCAAATTGGTGAAGAGCTATTTGATTAGTTAAAAATCATCACGCTTCCGTTTGATTGACAGAATGCATTTTGTGTAGCAAACATCTGAGCTGACCATTCATAGCAACGTTTATCTGCTCTTTGCGATACGCATATTGCGCATGCTGATATCGCGATAACGATATATTTGCGATATATCGTGCAGCCCTACTTAGGGGTGACAAAAGACGCAAACAACAACAAATAAGATGCGTAGTGACATAAATAGCAGTTTTTGGTTAACAAACCAGAACCAGAAACCAGTTTAAGCTGATTTACAGATTATAAATGTGTCCTAACGTTCATCCCGTCTCTGGTGGCCTGTTTTAGGCTGAACGCGTCTCTCTCTGCCCACCCTGAGAAAGATGAACTCATCCTGTTTGGAGGAGAATATTTCAATGGAAAGAAGGTAAAACAGGAAACGCCAACGCTGCTCAAGGTGAACACGAGGGAGTAAAAACAGGATAAAAGCTAAAAAGCAGCTCTACTGGAAAACCACTGGACTTACAACACAACTGGTCTCATCTCTGCTCAACCCCAGCTACTGTGTTAATCTGCATGAATTAGAACGGACATCCGGAACTTTAATGTTTAATCTGAGTTTTTTTAACTCTCAAAACTAAAATGCTTCACAGCCTGTAAAGAGCTGCTGTCTCACACGCTCCTTTGTTTAGTGCTGCTTTTTGACATTACGCAGCTGAAACGGTCTTCCTGGAGCTTCTTGCTAGATAACATGAAATCTTGTGTCTTTATTCAGACGTATCTCTACAACGATTTGTTTTTCTACAACATCAAGAAGAACAGCTGGGTTACATCGGAGATTCCCAACCCGCCTCCGCCCCGCTGCTCTCACCAGGTACAAAGATGACTGAGGTGGTTTTGAGCCGTTTGAGTCGATGTAGCAAAATCATCAAAGATCAAGTTTAACCCTCCGGGGTCCACGGACGCGGATCCGCATCTTTTGAACAGGTCTGATTTGGGACGCTGTAGCAGCAAGACTCCGCCTCCCTGAGTTTCGGTTTCAATTCAGCTTTAAAAAGGAGATTATAAACTACACCCCAGTTTTTAAATTTCTTTAATAGGAAACGTAAAAGCGGAGTTGTACTAAACTAAAAAACGACCTATTTTTAGACAATCTGATAACTTGTCGAAACAGCAGTTTAGTAACCCGTGAGAGGGAATGTACTCGTGAACATAAAACACCCACAAAAACATGAGATCCTTTTGCTGTTGGTGGAAGTCTCACATATTCAGCTGATAAAAAGCATCATTATGTAGCTGAGAGAGAGAGGAAGGCCGCACGAGTAACGAGATGTGCGCAAAAAGGAGCCGCTTTGCGGGGAAAGGAGTGACGCGAATGGAGTAACAACAAACAATTAGACAGATATTGACATAAACTTCATATTTTGGAGTGATATGGACAGATATGTTGTCTCTGCAGTTTAGTAGGCTTTTATTAGGCTTATATAAAGGATGATGAGAAGGATAAATGTCCACCAGGCAGTTCAGATAGTACGGCTGTTTTTTGAACTGGAAGCAGAGGAAGTGGACGGAGACTCGCAGCCGGAGTCTGAGGCAAACAGCGAGGATGTTGATGACGATGTGGCAGATCCATCCTTCCTCATAGAAGAGTTGGGTCATGATGAGGTAGAGCAGTGGTTCCCAACCTTTTTCCCAAGCGACCCCGTTTTTTACCAGTAAAATTTCTGACGACCCCCTCCCATTCTCTCTTCCAGTACAAACATTATTAAGAAATGATAAAACTGTTCAGGAACATTTTAATATGCTTTGATTCAATAGATAACAGTAATTGTAGGCTCCAGTACAGAACAAAGTCATTAACAAAACCAAACAGAGCATAATGTGCTTGACAGTTTGTATTACTTTTCTGAACACATTGTTTCTTGTAAACACTGATAAATCAAGCATTCCTTTCAATAAACGTAAAAAAATACACTGAGCAAAATGTACTTAAATGTGTATATTACTGTTTATACTAGATTATTTACTGTAAACGCTGTGATTAATCAACCAATCCTATCTTTAATGAACTTTTGACACTTAAAAATAAAACAGTGAGCTGAGCAAAATGTTCTTAAAAGTGTGTTACTTTTTCTGTACTAATTATTTCCTGTCTTAATATCAGTAAACTTTTCACTCATGAAAAAAAAGTGAGCAAAATGTAGGCTATAAACAAGTAATAAATGAAGTTTTAACCCCTTAAAGTGGAGAGGTCCTGGTGACCCACTGTGAGGCTTTGGCGCCCCCTTGTGGGGGTCGGGACCCCCAGGTTAGGAACCACTGAGGTAGAGGATGAAGGCAGAGATGCAGCTCCTCGGAGATCCAACAAGAGGAGTGGGCGGCACCGCGCAGCTGTCAGATCTCAATCTCCGCGGCGTGAGACAGAGCCACTCCCCACTCCAAAATGCATGTACATTATTGCCAAATTAATAAAATATGTTTAAATTCAGATAGTCCAGGTTGTCATGAAAAGAATGATACCCCATAAGGCAATATTTATTGTTTTTATTAGAAAATACAAAAGAAAAACCAAAATGAGTCAAAAACGGTGATTTACACCCTGGACCCCAGAGGGATAAATGGCTGAAAGTCGCTTTTTTAATTGTCATAATAATTGAATCCACAAGAGGGCAGCGGCGTCCTCACAGCTGAGCTCCTCTTGTTTGATTGAGTTTTGTGAAGCAACCCCCTTCCTCCCCTTCTGTCTCACCCTCCCTCCGTTCTGTTTTCCTCCCCTCAGGCGGTGGTGGTTCCTCAGGGTGGAGGCCAGCTCTGGGTGTTTGGGGGAGAGTTTGCCTCCCCGAACGGGGAACAGTTCTACCACTACAAGGACCTTTGGGTTCTGCACCTGGCTACGCACACCTGGGAGAACATCAAGTAGGAGCAGAAAAGTAGAGCAGGAATAAATCAGGATTAAGACTCGAATTTGTGTATTTCAAAACAGGAATTTGATGAATTAGCTGTGGATTTATTTCTGTTAATGCAAAATAAAAGCAGCTGATTAATGAGTTTCTGCTTTGCATTAATTAAAAGAGCTGATTTGTTCTTCCAGAGCTCCCGGCGGTCCGTCGGGCCGCAGCGGCCACCGGATGGTCCTCAGTAAGCGGCAGCTGCTGGTGTTTGGAGGTTTCCATGAGAGCACGAGGTAAACAGGGTCACCGTGGGGTCATGCTGAGATGATGAGCGTTTGTTCACCTTTGCCCTTCAGAATGTTTGTTTCTGATAAGCTGCTCTGATTTTTACCCGAAACGATTGTTTTTGTCTGTTATTTTATTCTGTTCCATCATTTTAAAGTAATGAAACTCTTCAAGTTTCTCATCTTTAATCAAACTCTTTCTGTCTTCCAGGGATTTTATTTACCACAACGACGTCTACGCCTTCTCTCTGGACAGCTTCTCCTGGTCGCGCCTCACCCCATCGGGCTCCGCCCCCTCCCCACGCTCTGCCTGCCAGATGACCTCCACACCAGACGGCGCGGGCGTCATCATCTACGGGGGTTACTCTAAAGTGGTACGCGTGCGCCCCCGCGAGCGTCCCACCCAGTCCCGTGGCTCCTAAAGTCTAACTGTTGATTCATTCAGAGGGTCAAGAAGGATGTGGAGAAGGGAACCATCCACTCGGACATGTTCCTGCTGAAGCGAGAGGGGAAAGACGGACAAGGTCCAGAATGAGTCCGGCATCTTTCATCAGATCAGGTGAAGTCCCAGCTGATCCCGTCTGTTTGATCCTGCAGAGAAGTGGTCCTGGTCCAGACTGAGCCCCTCTGGGAATAAGCCCCCTCCTCGCTCCGGATTCTCTCTGGCTGTCGGCCCGGCGGGCCGGGCGGTGCTGTTCGGGGGGGTTTGTGACGATGAGGAGGAGGAGACGCTGGAGGGAGACTTCTATAACGACCTCTACCTGTACGACACGGCGAAGAACCGCTGGTTCCCCGGCGTGCTCAGGGTAAACCCGACTCATCACCGACCAATCAGCCGCCACCAGAAGTGGGGAAAGTGGGTTTGTGAGGAAACGCGCGGTTGTGGTGACTCGCGGGTCGTTACCGGTGATCAGCACAGCTTACTAACATGACGAGCTCAGCTTTTTCTCAGCAGGAGACGATCGGTTTAAAACGGTTTTCTTTTATGTTTACTTGTTCTAAATAAACCTTCTAAACTAAACAAACTAAAACTCTAATTAAAGAGATCTCTGGGGCCTTAAAGAGCAAGTCACCCCCAAATCACTTTTTTATTGCTGATAAACTATATAAAGGAGTGTGTAATCGTGCTACAGACACGTGTCGTCAATAATTTGGCACTCCAGTGCATCTTGGTTAAAATTCAAATTTTCTGCCTACAACTGTCAGTGTTGTGCCGTCGTCAGGGAAAATTCTGCACTGTATCTGAATTTAAATCTGCCACCGCTATTGGCTAAGAGGTATGCTATGATGTCATCTGGTACATTATGATGTCTTAATGCCATTGTGAGCCTGTGTATGTGTGTATTTGTTAGCGGCTCCACCCTCTCGCTCTGCCAAGCAACGGCGTTTGTTGCATTTTTCAGACATGAAGTGGGAGTGAAGTAAGTTTCTTGTGGGGGGTGACTTGCTCTTTAATGATGCAAAGCCAGTTTTTTGTAGAGACATTAACTTATGTTTGAGTGTCTTTGTGTGTTTGTGCTGAAACCAAATGAAACGTTTAACTCATCAAATGATCGATGACGTCAGGTGCGCCGCAGAGGGTCGACAGAGTTTATAAAAAAGCGTAGTTATAGTTTCACAGGTTCATAATCATCTTTTTGTTGAACTTGGTCTGAGCTAAGTGTGCCAAACTCCCCCCGACGTTCCATCGATCCGTGTTCGTGTTTCTGTTCAGGGAGCAAAGTCCGAGAAAAAGAAACGGCGGCGAGGGAAGAGGAGTGCGGGCGAGGGGGCAGAGACGAAGACGGAAGAAGAATCTGCACCTCAAGGACCCACCGAGGTTGTCAAGGAGATCGTCACCGAGGACGGGACCGTGATGACCATCAAGGAAGTGATTCCTGGTCCTCAGGACGAGGAGGAGGAGGAAGAAGATGAAGAAGAGGGTGAAGAAGGCAAGATTACACACACACACACCTGAAAATGAAACCAAACGGGGTGTAAAACTTAAAACACGTTGAAAGAGGAGGTTTTATACTCAGGTGTAGTTCTGTTGAACAGGTTCTGCCTTGGCGCCGACGGTGGAGCCCTGTCCGAGGTCCAGCGCCATGGCAACGTCCCGTCAGGGTAAACTCTACCTGTACGGAGGGATGTTTGAAGTTGGCGACCGGCAGTTCACCCTGAGTGACTTCTACTGCCTGGACCTGCACAAGATGGATCAGTGGGAGGTTCTGGTGGAAATGGACCCAAGTGAGTCACACAGAGACGAGCGGACTCTTTAACGGGGTCGTGGTGGGTCCAGTGTGTGTTTCGCTCGTCCCGACCGCGGAGGAGAGCCAGACGAGTCTGAGGTTTCATCCTGATTTATGATTTTGTCTCCACAGAGACGCAGGAGTGGCTGGAAGAGTCTGAGTCAGAGGATGGAGAGGAGGAGGAGGAGGAGGCGAAAGGAGCAGAAGGGGAGGAAGAGGAGTCAGCAGAAGACAGCGAGGAAGAGGAAGGCAAGATATTAATCAGCATCTTAGCAGATCAGGATGCAGATAGTATCATAATGAGTTTATTAGCTTCATCTCTACGACCCTACATCTGTTTTCATCAGTGGTAATAAATCAGGTTTTTATTATTAACCCTTTAACCTCCAAACCTAGAAACGTCTATAATACACACATTTATGTGTGTATTTTTATTTACATGGAGAAATAAGGGCTAAATATAATGTAATATCCATCCATCCATTGTCTGAACCCACTTGTCCATGTAGGGTCGTGTGGGGGGGTTATCTCCAGCAGTCAATGGGCAATCAGGCGGGGTACACCCTGGACAGAGAGCCAGTCCATCGCAGGGCATAAATATAATGTAATAGTGATATAAAACCATAATACCAATATTAAGATAATAATAATGAGTGTTGTTTCAGTTAGACGTGGAAGCTAAATTATTCTGCCACTAATCAGCTTTTTATGTCTTCAACTTGATGTTAAATGTAAGAAGAATAAAGATGGGGTCTCTAAAGGGTGGTTCTCAGGCCATTTGTGGCCCTCAGAGTGAGTCGGTGCGGCCCTGCAGCTCAGGCTGTTACCTGTATCCCACCTGGTTCCAGCTGGGTCTTCATCCACTCTCGTTAGGCCTGTTCCACTCTCGGAACTTCAGGGGAATTTGACCAGAATTTCCCGGCACGCGTGTGTCTCCACTTCATCGGGCCGGCTAAACGGGACGCTTCCCGGGCCGTTTTCTGGAGCCTCTGAACAGGGTTAGGTACTCTGAAAGGCCCGGAAGAGTCGCTGGGCGGAGCTTTTGGCTAACTCACGCTGATTGGTTGTAACTCAGTAGGAAGTGACATCAGCAGATGCTGTCCAAAACAACCAGCTTTAGTAAAATTAGAAAAGTTGCTGGTGAAGCAGAATGGAAGCAAGTAAACATCATTTGTGCTGCTTTAAAATCCACGTAAAAAAAAACCACCACCGAAAAACGGCAACAGCGGAGAGGATCGGGACATCGCGTCTCCCGGTCACTTTTCCCCTCCCAGAAATGACCCAAAGCTCCGCCTACTTTATCCCTCTGTGTGACTTTGTGGTTCCAGGTGATGAAGAGGAGCACCCGTCGGTGCAGGAAGGAGAGACGGTGACGGACTACCAGGTCCGCACAGAACAGTACTGGATCGGAGTGGCGCGTGCCAACATGGGTCTGGACGCCAAGGACAAAAAAGTTTCCAAAGTTGCCCTTGCGATGGCTAAAGTCTTCTATGAAGACCAGTAGTGGGACTGTAGGAATATATTTTAAACAAACCATCATTTACATAAAAAAAATCCAAGCAGAAACAATAAAAACCTCTAAACTGATCCACTGAGTTGTTTTTTTTTACTCACTTGAGTTCCTTTCTACATTCCCATTTGAATAAATGTATTCACTGATGAAAATGACATAATTTGATGGAGTTGTCATGGTTACCATGACTTTTAGTGACAATTAAGCAGCCAGTGATAATAAACAGGATGGACAGAGAGCAGACACCCACCTGAGCTCTGCGCTGGCTTAAGAGTTTTCCTTTGAACAATTCCCTGTTTTAGGAATATTTTGAAACCTTTTTGATTCAGTGTGTTGGCAGAATTTGTGCCGACGTTTATAGACGTTTATATATTTATAAACTGCTCTCTGGCGCCTCAGCCAATCAGAGACCAAGGCTGCTGACTTTTACAAACTTTTATTAAAATTTTTTTTTCTTTGTGTGTGTATGGGGGGGGGGGGGGGGGCACAAGTCTGGCAGAGAAAAAAATTCTATTAAGGCAGATTTAAAAGAAAGAAAATCTTTTATATAGGGCCTCTCAAGATAAGTCACGAGGTGCCTCACATTCAAACAAAAAAAAGTATTAAAAAGATAAAAAAATGATTAAAAATATGTTTAGAATGAGAAAAACAATTAAATTGTGATTAAAAGAAACATAAGGAAAGGGAGAGGGAAAATGAATAGAAGAGAGGTCAATCAGTGGAATAAGGCAGAAGCATGGAGAGGGTGGTGATGAGCCTGAACAGGTGAGTTTAAAGGAGACCACCGAGTCCACTGATCTCAGGCTCAGGGGGAGAGAGCTCCAGAGTCTGGGGGCCACAGCAGCAGATGATCTGTCACCTTTGACCTTAAGCCTGGTGCTGCACAACCAGTAGGCTTTGGTCACTGGACCTCAGGGCCCTGCTGGGGGTGTAGGGGGTAAAAAGCCTACAATGTTAATTATAAGTGGAAAAATATGAAATGTGGAAAAAACTTCATGTCCTTAAAGTTTACGTTCATTTTCACTGCAGAACAGTTATGTAACATTAAAGCAGAGTTCATAGCAAACAGGCCACCAATTCTCACAAAAATATTTTGCTAATATTACATTCAGAGTTGAATATTGTTCATCCAAAGCTTAATAAATCGTTTGTAGTTATTATTTTACCCATCTCCAATTTTGCCCATTACACCCAAAGAGTATATTGTATAAAATTTTAAATCCTAACTTATCTGATTTAACTATTTAATGAAATTAAATTAGCTGTTGTGATCAAACATTTACTCAGTTTTTTAATAAACTTTTTACCAAACAGTTTTATTTGATTTTGATTTTATTTATTTGAGTAGTAATTTATACATTCATTGTGAAATCCAAATACATTAATGCTTTTCTGTTTAAAATAAAATATGGATATTTAATTTAAAAACATGAAATATCTTTTTTTAGATGTAGTTGAGCATGTTTTGAGCATTTGTCCGTCTTTTAACTAATAACTAGTTTTATATCTGACATGATAGAAACTACAAGCTTATGTTGGTAAAATGTAACTAAATATATTTGTTTTATATGACCATATATTATGTAGTTTTATTTATTAGGAATAAAATCTACTGTGGATTTAGTTTCTCACTGTGGCCATCAGAGAGCGCATGATCAAAGTCTCTGCAGGCTGGGCTGGGGACAAAGTCTCTGCAGGCTGGGCTGGGGACAAAGTCTCTGCAGGCTGGACCAGGGACAAAGTCTCTTGGACGGGCTGGACCGGAGACAAAGCCTCGTGGAAGGCTGTTAGCTAGGTGCTAATAACTCCAGCTTTAGCTTGTTGATTCATCTTGTTGAACACAGATAATTAAAATAGATTTATGGAATTTTAGTAGTTAAGTAGTTTGTATTAGTGAATACGTTCTGGTTTTCTTGTTAACCATTGTTGACACGGATTTATAACCCGTAGTAATATTAAGGTGGTATGTTTTATTTTGAAGGAATCTACAAGAAGTGCTAAAAAGTAATGTTTTGTTTAGCTTTATGGATGCTGCCTGTAGTAACAGTTTACGTCCGCTAGAGGGTAAAAACACCCTCTCCTCTCCAAAGTTAGCCTGGCCTGCCAGACACGGACTGCACACACTGTTTAACACTTTACACAAATACAGAAGTAGCAATAAGTGTTTCTACTAACTATTGTAACTTCATAAGGGCAGTATCCTATTCTCCTCCTCACAATTTTTGTCCTTAATAATAATTAAACAGCGTTTTTCCACCTTGGTGGACAAGGAGGGTCAAGAACCAGATTTTAGTTCTAGCTTTTCACCACTGGAGGGCGTCAATTCCCCTTTCTCGCTCATCTAAGGTCTACGGTAAAGTGAACCAACCTGTAGCGCTGTGGCTGGGGGCGTGTGCAGTACTCCGGACACACTGTGTAGATTCGGTTATTTTTTTCAGCATGAAAAATGGAGAGGTGTTGTGAGTGTAAAGACAGTCAAATGCGTGTCTCGCGCAGAAACACTCCAGGTAAAAAAAAAAAAGAAAAGAAAAGAAACACTCCTGGTGAGTTTCTATCAGAATTAGTGGCACCTAGCCTGAAGCTAACAGATTAGCATCAGTTAGCCGTGCTGTTGAATAGCTTTTAGTTCACTTTTTCTGACAATTAAAAGTTATAATTTTCTGCCATTTTGACTGTTTCTGTGTAAATTAATACATAAATGATTCATATCTTAATTTACTTCAAGTAAAAAAAAAGGGGCTGTTAAAAATCTTTCTAGTTACAGTTTTATCCTGCAGGAATAAAAGAGACCTGCATTCAGAACGTCCCTCATGCCGGAACCTTTACAAACTAATGGCGTCACAATCATCCCGTTTGTTCCACAGTTGCGTTTTCAGGAAGCTGCTGAACTTTGTAACGTTGATGACAATCCAGCCGGAGCTTCATTTCATTCACCCGTGTGACCGTTTGGTTCCAGGTGAACAAGAAGAAGGAAAGGCGTGATGCTGGATCGGGCTGCTGACACGGGCCAGAGCTGCCCTCTCCATGGTCCTGAAGGCCAGGACCAATGCACAGCAGGTAGGATAAGAATTATTTAGAACTTTTACATAAAAATACATTTAGTAATAGATAAAAAAAAAACACTTTAATTTCTGCAGTACTAAAACTCAATACCTATTTGATAATCACCTGTAACAATAACTTAATATGAGCAGCAGCATCAGCTCAGGAGGTAGAGTGGGTTGTCCAGTAATCGGAGGTTGTAGGATTAATCCCGGCTCCATGTAGAGAATTGTGTTGTCCTTGGGCAAGACACATAACCCTCCTTGCCTGCTGGTGATGGTTGGATGGACCGGTTCGGCAGGCCTCACCTCTGTCACTGCGCCCCAGGGCAGCTGTAGCTGCAATGTAGCTCATCAGGACCAGGGTGTGAATGGATGAATGATGCTGTAAAGCGCTTTGGAGTCCCCTGACTCTGAAAGGTGCTCTACAGGTGCAGGTCATTTATCATAATCTGTTTATTTTAGACTCTTTTCACTCCAAAATTTCCTCCATTCTTTACCATCACACTGGCCTGGCCTGCCAGAGTTCTCCTTTGTTTAATTCTGCACAGAGAATGAGTCTGGTAACTCTCCCATGCAAATAACCCCACCCATGAGAATTCTAACCAAGCCAATCAGCAATGAGCAGAGTGCGTCTATACAGTGTTGCAACGAAACTGAAGAAGCCTCTGACTGAAGACACTCTTCCGTTGTCGGACAGTCTTGTGAAGAGAACGCTCAGGGTTGTCCATCATTTTCTTGATTCTCTGGAGAATCCTTCTTTGCATTATCTCCTCCAGCGGTTCCGAAACTGCCGAAACTCTGGCTGAGTCCTTGAAAGGGCTTGGAGTTCCTCCATCTTGTTGGCCAGTGATCTCACATTGCCCATTATGATCGATGGAAGAGATGGTTTGAATTTCCGCTTTCTCTGTCTCCGTTTTGCTCCCGCTCTGCACCCACGCTTCTTGCGTTTCAGCTCATTTGGGATTTGTGGCTTCGGTTGAGGTATTATTTCAGCCTTTCCAATGTTAATCAGCTGCTCCTGATTGTAATCCAGCTTGTTGCCATGGTTACGCATCATAACAAATGCTCAAAAAGTGAAAAAAGCTAAAAAAAATAGCAGTAAAAATCCTCCAAGCTTCACAGCACCAGAAACAGAAAAGTAAAGTGTCCAAAAATACAGTTTTTCTTGAGAAACTAGAAGAAAAAATGTCCAAGAAAAGGCAAAACTTACATATAATCAACAGAGCTACTCCAACATGCAGCCACCCAGAGCAGCGCAGTTCCAGGTGTGTTCAGGTGTGTTGGAAAAGAAAAACAACAAAAACCTGTTGGATAGCAGCCCTCGAGGACCAGGATTGCCCACCCCTATACTCAAATGCAGAGAGGCACATAAGAGGCGGGACTAACCAGCTCAAAAGCAACCAATCAGAAAAACTAAGTGGAAATGTCGACTGTACCGTGCGACACTGTAGTCTTTTAGATGTAGTCAAAAATGGCGCCTGGCGATGGCGCAAACATCTTTTTTTAGAAGAAAGGCCTTTAGGGGTTCTTTTTGTTGTGGTTTCAAAGACATGTCCAAGAGGAAAGAGCCTCGGCGAACTCCACTTCAAACGCCATCTTCGTTGTTTATGACGAACTGAGCGTCGCGGTGTGTGACGTCCGCTGCTCAGAGCTGATTGGCTCGATTGGGGTGGGGTTAATTGAACAGGAGAGTTCCCAGACCCTTTCTCTGTGCAGAATTAAACAGAGGAGGAGTCTGGCAGGCCAGGCTACCATCACCCCTCATTAAACCAGTTAGCTAGGGTTCGTGGGACATTTTTATTTTATGTCACGAGAACTTTCTGGAAAAACAGAAAAACCGATTTCATTGTTTACTGTAGTTGTTTTGTTAATTAAATCAGATGAGAAATCATCTTCCATCAGTTTTAGAAACACCGTTCTGCTTGGAGCTGATCTTTTTTCCCATTGCAGGAAGATTAATAGATTCATAAATATTATGGTATCGTGCGCCTCCTCCAGGCTGCCTGTAGTGACACGTTAGGTTTGACTTTCATTCCTCTTTAAAAAAACGAAGAAAACAAACCGAGGAACAACAAAGAGGGCGTGATGTGAAGAGGAGGTGGATTTATGGGATGAAGGGACGAGCGAACGTGTGTCGGGGGAGACATCCGCCTCAGCGTGAGCCCCAGCCTCTCCCTGAATGACCTATTTTATCCTCCATCAGCATGCTGAACGAGGGATGAGGGGAGGTTGATAAATAATGGAGGGGAAGATAGACGAGAACGTTCCTGCAAGCCCTTTTCTTTTTTCATTTCAGCTTTGGGATAAAAAAAAGACTTTTAAAAATAATTTGGGGGTGCGCTGCTGACGTGGGGGCGCGTAGGGTGGGACCGTCACAGATACGTCAGTTATGAATGAGTGTGTGTGTGTGTGTGTGCTGTAGACTGAATATTTCTAGCTCTTTCTGAACTTAGTGTAGACACCCCCACTCTTCAAAAATAGGCCTAAAACATGGAAAATCAAGAGAAGGAAATAACAAAATCCTCTTCTTTAGGAAACCAAAGTCTTTTCTGAAAAAGGAGAGACGGGACTATTTTTATCCGAGGCGCTCCTTGGTACTGTACGGACTTATTGACCGGCCCCAGGAACACATTGATTGCTCAGAGAAGTCACACGGTGTTCAAACAGACCAGATGGTGAGCAAACAAAGAGCTGCTGGATCTGCTGGGGTTGTTGTGGACGAACCGGCCTTTAAACAGGGATCCATTGGGCCGCTGAATTCGTTAAAAGTAAAGACCTTACCAGATGTCTCGTTATCTTCTATGATGGATCCTTCTTACAGCCAGCAGAAGATATCCAGAACAAACAACGGATCCCAAAGTAAAACATGAAGTAAACTTAACAAAGTTCAACTTTCAGCTCTTGACACATAAAAAAACAAATATTTGCTCAGGATCTGTAAAACTGGGCTTTTGGGTTCAGCAGATGTGGAGCTTAAATGTTCTGTGAGTTTATTCCTACTGGCCATCTTTAGCCGCTTACATCCGGGTTCTTTCGGTCACGATCTAAATCTCAAACCGTCGCTTATTGTTGGAACAGCTTGACACACCCTGTCCTGTCTCCCTGTTTTGGATCAGCCTTGTGTCTCGTTAATTGCTCCCACCTGCCTCTCATTTCCCAATCACCTCAGCTCCCGGCCCTCGTGTATTTAAGCCACTTCTGTTCTGTGTCTTGTGTCGGTCCATTGTTTCAGTGTCCTGCGTGTTACTTATTAAAGTTCATGATAAACGTCATACCTGTCTGCCTGTCTTCCTCCCCGCGTTTGGATCCTCGCCTCACCTCCGCTCACCTCGCCCACACGCCGTGACAGAATGGACCGACCCATTGAAGGATCCAGCGGGGAGATTCTCCCGTGGAAGTACGTGCTCCGGTGGCTCACCCCAAGCCACCAGCCGGCTTCTCCAGCTCCAGCTCCGCCTCGCCGCAGACGATGGCACCGACCTGCACCCTCGGCTATCCTCTCCACCCTCCCAGCGCCTGATGAAAGATTGGATCGAGAGACGCACTTGGATCACTTCAGTTACATGGGCACCCGTCTGGCTGTGAGCTTCCCCAGGGTTGGTCCACTGCGTGGGGAGAGACGCCGGGCTCTACCGCAGTCCTGTGTTCCAGGACGGAGCTGTGAGCTCGCCGCTGCCCCTGCTCGGCGCAGCAGCTTCGACCCGCCCCCGGCCAGACCAGCAGTTCCATCTCCGGTCCAATCGGCGCCTCCGTCATCTGCAGGCGGAGGAGCGTTGGCCGCAGCCCAGCTGACAGAGCTCGTCAGTCTCCAGGCGGAGCTTGGCCGGTTCCGCCAGCTCGTCAGCTTCCAGGAGACCCGCCTGGATGCTCTATCCTCCTCGGGCCGCCGGGAGAGGGTCTCGGTCCAGCCGGCGGCTCCCTCATCTCAGGGCCAGAGGAGTGAGTCCGGGGTCCACCCAGTGGAGCTCGCCGGTCTCCGGGCTGAGCTGGCCCAGCTCCATCGGATGCTCAGCCTCGAGGAGTTTCAGCTGGACGGTCTGTCCTCCCTGCTCTCACAGTTTCCAGCACCACCAGTTCTGTCGCATCCTGTTCCAGCGGTGGTCCCGGAGGTCGCACCGCATCTGGTCCAGCCTGTCCAGGCAGCCCCTCCCGCAGCAGCTCTGCCTCCGGCCCAGAAGCTGACGGTACCGGTCCGGAAGCAGGCGGTCCCGGCCCAGAAGTCGACGGTCCAGAAGTCGACGGTCCAGAAATCGACGGTCCAGACGTCAACGGTTCGGAAGTCAATGGTGGTCGACGCCTCTTCCAGTCCAAGGGTCGACGCCTCTTCCAGTCCAAGGGTCGACGCCCCCAGGCCAGAAGTCGACGCCCCCGAGCCAGAAGTCAACGCCCCCAGGCCAGAAGTCGATGCCCCCGGGCCAGAAGTCGACACCTCCGGGCCAGAGGTCGACGCCCCTGGGCCAGAGGTCGACGCCCCCGGGCCAGAGGTCGACGCCTCCTCTGAAGTCGACGCTTCCTCTTAAGTCGACGCCTCCTCTGAAGTCGACGTCTCCTCTGAAGTCGACGCCTCCTCTGATGTCGACGCCTCCTCTGATGTCGACGCCTCCTCTGAAGTCGACGCCTCATCCGAAGTCGGCGCCTCATCCGAAGTAAGCGCCTCTTCCGAAGTCGGCGCCTCTTCTGAAGTCAGCACCTCTTCTGAAGTCGGCGCCTCTTCTGAGGTTGACGCTCTCTCCAGTCCAGAGGTCGACACTCTCTCCAATCCAGAGGTCGACGCTCTCTCCAGTCCAGAGGTCGACACTCTCTCCAATCCAGAGGTTGACGCTCTCTCCAGTCCAGAGGTCGATGTTCTTTCCAGTCCAGAGGTCGACGCTCCCTCATGTCCAGAGGTCGACGCTCTTTCCAGTCCAGAGGTCGACGCTCTTTCCAGTCCAGAGGTTGACGCTCTTTCCAGTCCAGAGATCGACGCTCCCTCATGTCCAGAGGTCGACGTCCCCTCGTGTCCAGAGGTCGACGTCCCCTCTGGTCCGACGTCTCCTCCATCTCCAGTTCCAGTGGTGGTTCCGGAGGTCGCACCGTATCCGGTCCAGCCCTTCCACGAGGCTTTGTCTCCGGTCCAGCCCGTCCAAGAGACTTTGTCCCCGGTCCAGCCTGCAGAGACTTTGCCCTCGGTCCAGCCTGCAGAGACTTTGCCCTCGGTCCAGCCTGCAGAGACTTTGCCCTCGGTCCAGCCTGCAGAGACTTTGTCCCCAGCCCAGCCTGCAGAGACTTTGTCCCCAGCCCAGCCTGCAGAGACTTTGTCCCCAGCCCAGCCTGCAGAGACTTTGTCCCCGGTCCAGCCTGCAGAGCTCCTCTGCCACAAACACAGGCCCCCGAGACCCCGTCGTCGCCTCCTCCTCTGCCGCAGACGCAGGCCTCCAGGAGCCTGTCGGCTCCTCCTCCTCTGCCCCAGGCGCAGACCCCCGGACTCTGCTGGTCCCTGCCTCCTCTTCATCGGTCCCTCCGGGTCCCCCTCCTCCGACCCTGCTCTGTGTTCCTGTGGGCGTCTGGTATCCGCCCTTTGTGTGTGTGTGTGTGTGTGTGTGTGGGGGGGGGGGGGGGTACTGACACACCCTATCTTGTCTCCCCGTTTTGGTTCAGCCTTGTGTCTCGTTAATTGCTCCCACCTGCCTCTCGTTTCCCAATCACCTTAGCTCCCGGCCCTCGTGTATTTAAACCCCTTCTGTTCTGTGTCTTGTGTCGATCCATTGTTTCAGTGTCCTGCTTGTTACTTATTAAAGTTCATGATAAACGTCATACCTGTCTGCCTGTCTTCCTCCCTGCATTTGGATCCTCGCCTCACCTCCGCTCACCTCGCCCACACGCCGTGACACAGCTTAGCTCCTTCTTTACCAGTGCGGACTGGAGCAACACCCTTTTTCATCCCATAATCACAGTAACAACCTGAACGTTTTTTTTTCTTCCCGGCACTCGCGGAGTACAGACGCTTCTCTTTTCGCTCCCTTATCTTTTTTCCCAAGGCTCTTTTGTCCTGTCTGCCCACAGAGCGCTTCTCTGCATTTCTTCTGATAAACACTACTTTTAACCATGGATTTGATAAACTGGTCATTCAATGCGATCGACAAGATTTTTTCAACAATGAGAACGGAGCAGGGGGCTCCCACATGTCCACAGGGGACACACCCGGTGAGATATATGCTGGATTGCTGGAAGGAGTGGAAGATCAAATGCCTCAGCCAGCTGTCCATTGAGGACATTGAAGACGTGTGGATATTCGGTCTGATGTTCACTGGATTTTTCCTGATTGGAGTGGGAGGATATCTGGTTTTCTGGAAATTTGGGAGGACGGGAGTGATTGGAGGGCGACCCGCACCCGCGGAAAGCACCGTCCGTGTGGAGACTTCTCAGACTGGGACGTTACTTGAGGTGAATTGTAAGCTGGACAATGTTCTAGCTGCAATACCGGTATTAGTGCACAAAATGGACGTCATCTCGGAGAGAGTCACCGGACGGTATGGACAAGTTTAAAAACCCAAAATTGGCTTCACTGAAGGACTGGAATGATCAGTTTTAAGACTGAAGGCAGATAAGAAATTATCTCAGCCTGACCCAAACAAATTCTTGTTATCTGAATCTGACGCCCTGGTAGCCTTGAGCTGCAAGCATCAAACTCCCACGAAGGAATTCAGACAGATGCTGTGAAAACCCGACCCCCCCCCCCCCCCCACACACACACACACACACCGCCTTCGGATTGGTGGACTTCAGCCTGGCGAGGTCATCAATCTGTAGGAGTCAGTGTGCTCTTTGCTTCTCCCGAGATCTCCCTCCCACCTGTGACTGTACAGTAGATGAGCGCTGTAGATGGCTGCTCTCGCTGGGGCAAACAGGATCCCAGCCCAACCCGCCACCACCCACCCTGCCTTCCTATTGGAGTCTCATGTTATGTTGTGTTGTCTGAAGTCTGTTGCATATATGTCTGAGGTGTTTTTTTGTAGAGCAAAGCTGCCCTCCTGGTGGGAGGGTAACTCTGAAGTGCCCTTTTTTCCCTCACCTGAACCAATCCTCATGTAACCCTCTTATCTCTATTAAGGTAGCGCGACTCAGGGTTGCGAATGACTACAGTCACCAATTCTTGTCATGTGTCTTGCCCACATATGTCTGATCTCTGAATTGTGTGTGCTGAAACTCTAATTTCCCTCTGGGATTAATAAAGTATTGATTGAATGATTGATTGATTGACTGAACTCCTGCACCTACAGAAGAGTTAGACCTGTTTCTGAGGTTGTTGTTGTTGGGGGTTTTTCTGTGCGAATGATGTCACGGATTTGTGAGTAGACCTCCGTGTCGAGCTGCAATCTCTTATTGTTGTGGTCAGGAAATCACTCTGACCCTCTCATTAAGCTGCTGCCTTCTCCTCCTGCTGCCCTCCAGCCTTTTATTTCTCTCATACCAGTGTTTAGAGACCTAAACCTTAATCCCTCTAATTTACTGTGATTTTATTACTGTAATCTGGCCTGGAATTGGCTTAGCTTTTTCCAAACACCGGCAGACAGAAGGACGAGACAGGACATCGGCAGGAGGACAGCTGAGGTGGAGAAAGGAGGACAAGGAAAGGTCTGCAGAGAAACTTTGTGACGTCAGGAAGAATAAAAGGTGAAAATCTGGATTTAAAACCATCTCGTCACATCTGTGAATGTAAGTGAGCCAAACCCACTAAAAGGTTCTGCATCCTGCACCGATATCCAGAGATAAAAAAAACCAGCTCCAGTGGATTTAGCACTTCCGGTCAGATAAGCCACTTATGGTTGATTTAACCTGTTAAACGCTACGACACTCATCCCGGGAACGTTTGTGGGATTGAAATGACTTCATCTTCTGTCGGGCTACACGAGCGACGCGCTGGAACCCGATCCAGCTGCCGTAGGAGGAGCATTCCTGTTGATGATGCTCTGAAGAAAAGCTGAAGGATGTTGTAAAGGAGTGTGTGTGTGTGTGTGTGTGTGTGGGGGGGGGGGGGGGGGGGGGCTTGGAGGTGTTCCACATCTCCCCAGAAGTCCTCATTTCAGCTGCAGGTAAACTCACCTGTGAACAGCAAGAAGCCAGCTAACAACACACACGTTATCTCTTTAAGACGATGCTAATCTTCTTCCCGAGTTTGCTGCCAACATCCTGGTCCCTTTGTAAACCCAAACCGGACGCGTCTGGAGGAGAAGGTGATTTTCTTTTGGTGCAATGTGTAATTATTCAAATTCTGATTTTATTTTTACCGTCACTGAAAATCAGGGTCATGAGGCTCAGCCTCAGTTGGTGTTTTGTTTAGAAAATTTAGCCACAAAGTCGTAGAAATCCCTGTCCATCAGGAAATGTCTCATGAGGGACTGGATGGATTTGGACTAAGCGTCTTCATTAGATGTTTTCTCCATTAGAGGTGGCTGTCAGCACTCAGCTAAGACTGACAAACAACTTTGCTTAGACCTCTTTGAAGATGTTCGCCACAGGAAACATCAAATCAGCGCTAGATATTCCACTAAAGTTTTGTGTGGTCATAGCTAGAGTTTGTGATGCTGCACCAGACTAAATCTGACCAAAACACGTCTGAACGAAACCTTTATCAGCACAAGATGATGTAACGCAATGAAATGACTGTTTTCCACCAAAAGTCATTCTCCCCCCTCCTCTGCACAGAACTAGTCTGCCTGAGATATGGCCTCAAGGTCTCATGCATTTGTTATAAACTGCTTATTTCCAGCTAGAGAGAAGAATGAAGAAAGGACTCTCTCCTTTTAATAAATCAAAGAACTCTATTTAGTCAATAAGATGTGACCAATCTGTGAACTCAAAATATTAATTACTTTATTATAATCCTCTAGAATATAATAAGTAATATGACTTTAAATGTTTCCACTAGGACTGATCTCACATAGCGTTAAGACATGACACATTGCTTTTACTGATCCAATCAGAATCTGCCAGATCTGACGGAGGCGTGGTTTCAGCGGTGTTTGGTAAATCTGTCATCTTTTCATTTGACCGTAAACCAAAACATCCAAAGTAAAGAACTATGCCCACATAATCTTTAACGCCAGTTCAGTTCGTTCTAGAGAAGTTGTCGGAGTGGCCAATCCGTAACTTTCCTCTTCAGCCGAAAGAACCAACGACAAGCTGGATAAAATCTGTTGCATTTTACCAACCAAGCAACGGTTCCTTTCAGAATAAAAGCTGAACCATCACGACCCAGTTTTGGGTCTGGGTCTCACTAGATGCCAACAAAACCGTCGTGACCCGGAAGTATCTCAAAGAATGGTCTGGTCGGCAACCGCTGCTTTTCCTACCGGCTTCGGTTCCAGAAAGGGTCCAGCTGGACCTCGACATTCCTGATCTAACGGGGACTTCCACCAGCGTATGTAGACCGACGGAACGGCGTCGAATGTGTTTATGAATCTCCTAACCAAAGCTTAGAGCGAAGACATCACCTTCATTTCCCATCAGAACTAATCGCTTCTTCGGATTTGCTGGTTCTGAACAGCATTCCACACTACCCCATTCTCCGTCTCATCCACCTTAGTTACGCCATTCATTTAGTGTTAAAGTTAGTCTAGTTTTAATTTGTTTAGTAATAAATCTTTAAACTTTTAAACTCGACTCTCTCTTCTGTTGTCTCTGAGTGAATACGAAGCTGTTATCTAATCCCTGCAATAAAAAGTTCCAGTCTTCTGGTTAAAATAACCCAACAGATCCATAAGGTTGATTTCATATTTCCTATGGAATCCTACGTCTTATGGCTTATTAAATAACATGTAATTAAACCATTACAATGATCTGTGACTTCATCTTCATCTGTGACCCAACTTTTTCACATTTTAAAATCATTTTCTTGAGCCAGTAGGTGCTAAAATGACCCTTTTACACAGTGAATGAAATGTCACTCAGAGCCAACTGCCCTCTGTGGCCAGAATATTGCACTTGCAACTTCAGAGTGGCGGGCTGCCTCCTGTGGACTTGCATACCTGGGGCTGCAGTCTGCTTTCAGCACGTTCTCTGCAGGTTTTAGATCATGAACACGGCTGATTTGTTTCATTTAGTGATTAATCACTTGTGTAGACACTAAGGAAAGCTGGAGAGACGTTTCAGCTGTTAGCTGAAGGTGTTAAAAAGACAAACACACAGCGAGGAGATCGGTTTCATTTTCGGTTTAACCTTAGAGAGTTAATGACGGATACCAGGGAGTGCTGAATGCAAAAGTGCCCAGTGTGCCTTTAAATGGGAAAAACAAAAAAAAAATCCTTAAATTGTCTGAAAATGTCTGCAGTTCTAGTGATTATGTGTGTGATTTAACCTGGAGCCGAGGTCTGGTTGATTATCAAAAGGATCAAAAGGACAAGGGAGGTTATGAAAGATAAAAAAATCTACAGGTGAGGAAGCGGCGCTGCGTGTGGAGCTTCTGTCTCTTTAAAAGCCGGATTGTGCTATTGAGCAGAGAAAGGGAGGGGAGTGTGTGTTAGCTGCACTGGAACAATCCTCTCTAATGAGCTGGTTTTCTGAGCGAGAGACGTCCACAGACAGAGGAGGCGGTGAGACGGAGACAGCAGGCAGAGGCAGGCTGTGCGTCAGCCGCTGCTCCGTAGGGAAACATGGAGATGAGCAGGAGAGGACAGACCACAGCCTAACGGGATCCTATCCACGGATGCTATTTCATCAAACTGGCAAACTGAAGGCAGCCCACGCAGAGGATAAACCACTTATGGACGCGCTGGATTAAAGATCTGCAGTCAGACTGAGAAACAGAGCAGGGAGGGATAGAGTAGGAGAAATTCGTCAATTCACTTGTTTATTTTCATTGTGTGTGTACGTGTGTGTCCGCGCGGGAAGTGTTTGTGTCTGCCTGTATAAGGTAGAAGACTGCATTGCTGCTCTCCAGATGAAAAAGGCAGCAAAGCTGAATATCTGATGTGTTTTTTTTCTCCGTTTTTAATCCCTCCCTCTCTTTGCATGCATGCAGCTCCGAGCACAGTGCATGTGTGAGGGGGGCTGAGGGTGAAGAGATGATGGAGAAGTCCAAAGTGAGTCACTGAGTCTGACTTCAGATGATTTTTCTGTTTGTTAGAGAGAATCAGGACTTCCTTTATCTTGTCATCGCAGCTCAGTTCGGGGCCTCGCGGCCGGTTTATTCTTTTTGGGGTTTGGTGCTTCTTCAAGGCTGCCACCAGGGAAACTTCTCAGCTCTACGCCCCAGAGAGGTGGAGGCATCATCAGGTAGGAGGCGGCAGAATAAGTGGGCCTAAGCTAAAGCAGGAGGGAGTAGGAGGAAGAGTCAGTGTCATCGACTGTGTAGGCAGGCCGATCGGAGGCCGGTGGAGCTGCCTGATGCTTTCAGCTCCAGCTGAGGGAGGATAATGGCAGCTCTGGGCCCACTCGCCTCCTCTCTCACCTGCATGAGCCACAGGGAAGCTGAGAAGTTCTAGCTAAAGCTGCTGGGAGCCCGCCAGGAGAATGGTGTGAGCGGCATCTCCTACCCTTCCCACCTAGCCGGGAGATTTGTTCACCCTGTTCTCCATCCTTGTTGAAAACAGTGGGGGACTATCTGTGTGTGGGAGTTCTCTCCCTCCCTCTCCTGCCTCCTCACCCCTCACCCCTCACCTCTCCAACCTACAACCTCCACTCCATGGGTAGCTTCTAGCACCAACCTGTCCTTCTCTCTCCTCCCTTTCCTTTCTTTTTCTTTTCTTTTTCTTTTTGTTGAGGCTTCAGGGAAATTGCCAAGACCTGTTACATGCATGTCCACTGGCGGCAGGTTCAACTTTGACGATGGGGGGTCATACTGCGGCGGGTGGGAGGAGGGCAAGGCACATGGCTACGGGATCTGCACGGGACCCAAAGGCCAGGGCGAGTACTGTGGCTCCTGGGCCCATGGATTTGAACTGTTGGGCGTCTACACCTGGCCCAGTGGGAATACCTACCAGGGCACCTGGGCACAGGGCAAGAGACACGGTCTGGGTGTTGAGAACAAAGGCCGCTGGGTGTACAAAGGGGAGTGGACGCACGGCTTCAAGGGACGTTACGGCGTCCGGGAGAGCACGGGGACGAGCGGGAAATATGAGGGGACGTGGAACAACGGGCTGCAGGACGGATATGGAACAGAGACGTACTCAGATGGAGGTAAGAACGGGAGTAGAGACGCATCAACAGATGCAGTGTGGGTGTTTTTGAAGTGTGGTTTGTGGGTAGATGTGAAGATGTGTGACTTACTGGACAACTGAGCTCAGCAAAGACTGCAGAGTGACTGACAGGCTGGTTACAGATGCACTTCAGGTCCTCTCAGGTCGTTCCATCCTGTCCTCCGCCTCATCACGATCACTCAAACTCAAACAGGTTCATGCACAAGCAGGAGGGGGCATCAGGGCAGCTTTTCAAATCAGACCAAGAAGACACGAAGAAAGATTTTTTTTAACTTTATATAGTAAAATAATAATATAAAAGTAATAGGGATGTCAGAAAATATCGATATGGCAATATATCGTGATATTTTTTCCAGCAATATTATATCGATATTCAAAAGCTGTGTATCGGAAATATCGATATGGCAATATATCGTGATTTTTCCCCCTGTAATTATTACATTGATATTCAAAAGCCGTGTATCTAATTCTTGAAAGAATTTACATGCAAACATTTGTGTATTTTCTTTTCGTTTTGTGCAATTCAATCGCCACCCGCTAGTTGGCAGCAGTGTGCAACGGGTTTTGTTTCCACCATTGAAATGTAAATCCCTCCCTCATGGTTCAGATACCTCATGTTAAACATGCTACGCATCAGTTTGGACTGTTTACTGAACATTCTTACAATAAATTCAGTAAAATAACTTGTTTGTAACGTCTGACTGAATGTATCGCAATATATCGTGATTTATCGTATCGTCTCCCCTGTATCGTGATGTGTATCGTATCGCCAGAATTTCAAAAATACACATCCCTGAAAAGTAATAAAGATTGACTTTAGCTAGACTGGTAAGAAAAGCTTGAAATTTCTGATCTTGAATCATGTGATTATGTTTGAAAATGTCCCCAAAAATGTAGTTTTTAGATATAAAATTTTAAATGTATAAAATATTTCTTTCAATATTATGTTTTTAAAAAGATAAAAAAATACACAAATTCATACAATAATATTATTTAAAATTGAATCTTACAGTAGTAAATTTCATTTGATTTGAAAATGTAATAAAAATGTAAAACATTTAAATGTAAAATTACAATTACAACGTTATTACAAAGTTAAGAGCCTCTAATGTTGATCAAATAAATAAATTAGCACAGAAAAATACTGCCTGAAGGAAAGAAGGACATGATAACGATAGTTCCACCCCAGACATGTTCTCTGTCGCAAAACTCATCCATCCATGAAATTAATGGACAAAGCTGATTTAGAAAAATCATTTAGATGACTTTAAATCAAAAAGTTAATACTAATCATTGTTTCCAGGTGTTTGATTCTTAATTGGACCACATAAAAACATCGTTCTGAAATCAGTCCTCTTTAGTTCTGTTCTATATAATTTGGTCAACTAACAAAATAAAAGCTTTATACCGTTCTAAAAAATCTGATTTTAAAGGTTTATTAACCCGCACTAAAGTGAATCATTCATCCATTCACATACGTTCACACGCTGGTAGCTTATTTGATTGCTAAGAAAAGATAAACGTGTTATCATTAATTTAAAGGACATTTCAGGCGTGCACTATAATTTAAATCTGAGTTAAATTTACCATAAAATTGAAATCAGTTCCAGTTTGAGTTCCTTAGACCGCGACTCATGAGACAAACCTCTGCCTCAAAACAGAAACACTCAGACGTGTGCATTAATGCAATTAGCACAAGCATGCAGAAGGGTTGTGTGTGTGTGTGTGTGTGTGTGTGTGTGTGTGTGTGTGTGTGTGTGTGTGTGTGTGTGTGTGTGTGTGTGTGTGTGGCTGACAGTAGCAGACATGCAGCAAAAGCCTGGTTATGTAACTCCTCCACTAAAAGGCCGTCCTCCTGCAGCGCAGGCAGAGCCGGTCCTGATCAGCTCGCTGAAACCCACAAAGCAAACTTGTCTGATTGAAAGTGGATTTGGGAAAAAACCAGGAGAAGTCGGCGTGAAAAATGACCAGTAGGATGGACAAACTGAGGTACAGCTAGAGCAGCAGATGTGCAGAATGATGGTTGACAGGAACAGTTTGATAAGAAGAATCTGCGTGGCTTACTGGGTGATTATTATTATTATGGAACAATATTGGGTGCAGTATCGCATGGACATCACCACAGCCATGGAATACACCTCATCAACACTCACTAACACCATACTGGAGCAGGCGGAGGGAGACTAGGGGTCGTAGCACACCTCTGTTGTCGCTTGGCTTCCTGGGGCTGGAGGCTAGGAGGGAGATCTGGCCGTCTGGTTGGGGTCTGGGGTGGTGGGTTGCTTTGCTCGGCGTTGGGCGGGGGAGCCTGCTCATCAGCACCCCAGCAGAAAGGGTCGAACTCTGGTAACCGGTGATGGTTGTACCCAATGTGCAGCAGTACCGGGACCAGAGTTAATAGGGTGTGTATGGGGAGCATGAGTGGGTGTCCGGCGTGCATTTTTGTAAGTCTTTGGTTGTATGTGCATGTGTGAGCATGAGGGAGGGAGTGTGTGACTGTGTTTGTGTATGACTGTATATGTCAGGTGGGGCCTTTGACTCCTTCCCTCTCCTGAGACTTCTTTTGATTATATAGATCTTTGTCTCCCCTCCCCCTGCCACACCTGGTGTGGAGTTCGGTGCCTTGGTCTGCCTGGGTCGTGGCTCCCGGGTCAGGGAGTTTAAGATTTTTGGCATCTGGCTGACCAATCCCGGTGGCTGCCTGGTGGGTTCTGGGTCCCTGGGCTCTGCTAGGTCCCGGGCTCGGCCGGGTAGGGGGTGGGAGGCTGCGGGCGGGCCTGTGGGCTTGCCGCCGATATCTCCCGGGACTCTGCCAGCTGCTGGTTGTGGCCCCCCGGGGCAATCCTCTGCGCCTCTCGAGGGGGGCGGGGACTTTTCTGGTCGCAGTCTTCCTGGGGTCCCTGTGCTCTGGGGCAGCTCCTGGATCTCTGGGACTTGGAGCTCCCTCCATCTCCTGCACATCTTTAGGGGGCAGATCTGTGGCCCCTCACACTCTCTATTGGACGCTCCTAAAGAGAAACCTTACATAAACAAGCGCGTGTACACACACAGGTGCTCACATGGTGCTCTCAAAAGTATGGACTTGGGCACGTTCAACGCACGTCTTAAGGCTGTGGTTGGCACTAAATGCACTGTGATTTATTATGGTGTGATTGTTCAGTTGAACAATGTTGATTATATATTTCTTCATCAAGATGACACAGTGATAGCTTGATCTTGTTGTATTGCTGTTGTGTCCCATTTTTTTGTTTGTTTTTTTGTTTTTTTTCTCTCTTTCTGCAGGTCTAGAAGCAGACTCTTGTTCATTATTATTTATTTTTGTGGATGGGGTTAGATATGTAAATAACTGCCAGGCACTCTCAGCAGTATGCAGAAAAATACTTTTTCTTTATTAGAAATAATAGAACACTTTTATTTTCTCTGGATACTGGATCAGAACTCAGCACGACTACCAGCAGGCCCACTAATGAGACAACAGAACCTATAAACAGCCGGAATGGCAGTAGAAGAAGAGTTGTGCGCCAACAGGAGATCCGATCTCACAGCAGGAGCCTGATGAAGCTAAAGTACCTGCAGACATTTAATAGACCAGATTTTACTATTATAAAAATATAATGAATCGATTAAAGATCATACCATAACTACATCGGTACGGAGTTGTTCTACTGGTCCAGTTGCGTCGTGCATCTGTGAATTAAATCTGTTCTTTATATTATGGACCCCGCCTTCACTCCAAGTATGGTAAATTCTCATGTATCCAAAGGGAGCTGCTTTTCTGCTGATGATGAAAAATCAACTGTTTCTGCTTTCATAATAGAAAATGTAACTTTTATCTGCTTGATTTTGTTCTCTGAGAAAGTTACAGTTCAGACTTCACTCCAAGTTCTTGGTGTTTAGAGCTGAAATCCATATGGATGTCCTGCATAAACCGCTTGATTGTGTTACAATGGTGTAAAAAATCAAAGAAAAACTCAGATTTATTTGAAATGAATTGGATTACCTGTAGCCCAATCAAAGCAAGAGCTTGGACCATAATGTCAACGGCCACTTTAGCTCTTTCTAACTGGATTAGGACCCCGCTACGTGAACCAAGACCACAAAGCTGGGAAAACCCTCAGGAGGAGGATTGATTTGTTATTCTGTTAGTGAAATGAGTGAAACGGTTGTTGTGAGCCCACTGCTTTGTTCTGAGTGACTGAAAAGTTCAGAGATGATAATTAAACGTGGAGACAGCAGATGTCCTATCCATGTTTCTCTGACATGACCAAACACTTCACTCTGGTTCTGGCAGTCTACCTGAGAACCCCGAGGGTTCTGTCGTGTCCAAATCAACATCAGTCAGGAGCGTTCAGATGCTCTGCTGCCCACATGCTCTGAAAACACGCTGTTCGCTTAACGCTGGCTGCTTCTGCCCTCAAACCACACCTAATTCAACATTTTCAGGAAACTCTGCTTTTCTCCTACGTTTGCCAACAACCCCTCACTTCTGTCCTCTCCTCCCACCTCTCTCCTTCCTGCCTGCACTCCGCTGCATTTCCACGGAGTTGCTCTGTACAGTAGGGTTCCCATAGCAACGCTTACCGACGTGCAGCGGGTCATCGTGTCACGAGGGACCGAGTGTTCCCGGCTGCTATTGGCTGCCTGATCAGCTCCACTGGGCTGCGATTGGCTGGCTGATCAGCTCCACTGGGCTGCGATTGGCTGGCTGATCAGCTCCACTGGGCTGCGATTGGCTGGCTGGCTCTTCCGGGCGGATGGTGTTTACTGAGATGAAGAGCTAAGCTGACTGATTACCAGCCGCTCACACAGAGGCAGGGAGAGGCAGAGGAGCAGATAAATGAAAAGACAGCACAGATTCAGTAATCACTTTAGTGAGAAATGGAGTCTCAAAGAGAGATTACGGCTGTCATCGTGTTCAACAACGACAGCAGCAAATTACAACAGAAGTGGCTGATTTATCCTAACGCCACTTTAGCACCACAGCTCAGACCAATCTGAGGGCAACTTATACAAACGAGGAAATAAACAGCATTTAAAAAGTGAGATTTGGGGCTCGATGTTCGTTTCCTCACTGATTTTATCCTAAATGTTTCGGACAAGTAACACATTTCAGTAAATAATCTGTTTAAATACAAAAAGCTGTCAACAAATGGTGATTTTATTTATTAAAGGATCAAAATTATACAAATCAACCAGGCTCCGTGTGAAAAAAGCTATTTCCATAATTAACCATGATGAACCAGATTCTGCACTTAAGATCATGGTCTTAAGTCAGAAAAGGATCGAATGTCTAGCCTACGCTCCTTTTCAAATAACTCCACCCCCTGAGAATTCTAAGCGAGCCAATCAGCGCTGAGCAGCACCACAACACTTAGTTTCTCATAAATAACAAAGATGGCGTCTGTAGTGGAGTTCGCTACAGCTCGTTCCTCTGTTGTAAATGACTTGAACACGTCTTTAAAACCACGACAAGAAGAAGCGCTAAAAGCCTTTCCTGTAAAGAAAGATGTTTGCGCCATCTCCAGACACCATTTTTGACTACAGCTAAAAAAACTAGCCTTGAGAGATACAATCGGCATTTCTGTCTTTTTTTTTTTTTTGGGGTTATTATTGAGCTGGCTAGTCCCGCCCCTCATGTGCCTCTCTGCCTGAGTAACCAGACCAGATCTCTGTGTAGAACTAAACAGAGGACGCGTCTGGCCAGTGGCGGCGCCAGGAGGGCGCTAGGGGGCGCTATAGCTACCCCTGGATTAGTCATTGCACCCCCAAGTAAATATTAGATTTTTTTATGTTTTACAATTTAATTTTAATTTAACGTGTGGATGTGATAATATTTAACATACAAAACAAAAATAATGAGGAAATTATCATGTAGATAATAAAATCTTAAACCAAAACAGGAAATTGATGTTAACCTTTGACCTCATTTTCCACCTGCGAACGAGTGAAAGGTAGAGCTAGCTAGTGGTGAAATGGATCGGTTTTTGTTGCCCACATTTCCACGGGTTCAGTCAGAAACAAATGAATCTTTGGAAGTGATCTCAGACCCACAAAAACCTACGGATCTGGATGAAGAGAGTCAACCCTCAACCGCCGCAGCAGTCAAGGGTTTTGCCGCTGGAAATGCTAACGCTAACGTTAGCTAACCTTGCAACACTATAGATGGTTTTCTGTGTGGCTGTATGTGTTTATGATTTCATGGAAAAGTCAGCGATTGTTCATATGTTTATGATGTATATAAATGATTGTTTCAGGTGTTGTTGAGGTTTTGTGCACGCATGTGTGTCTGCTAGTGTTGAAGGTGTTTTAGAGAACAATAGGTACGCATGACCACTTCCTTCAGAGCACCCTCAATCAAAAGACTAGCTCCTTCATAGCACCTGCAGAAAAACATTTCTGGAGCCTCCAATGAGTCTGGCAGGCCAGGCTATAGAATGCCTTCTCTGTGTCAGGCATGATGTCCTGCTCCAAGTGGAGGAGTTTAGATATCTCGGGGTCTTGTTCATGAGAGAGGGTAAACTGGAGCGTACGATCGATAGGCGGATTGGTGCGTCTGCAGTGATGTGGGCGTTGTACCGTCTGTCGTGGTGAGGAGAGAGCTGAGCCAGAAGGCAAAGCTCTCGATTTACTGGTCGATCTACGTTCCTACCCTCACCTATGGCCACGAGCTTTGGGCAATGACTGAAAGAACAAGATCACAGATACAAGCGACCGAGATGAGTTTTCTCTGCAGAGTGTCCGGGCTCTCCCTTAGAGAGGTCAGAGTAGACCCGCTGCTCCTCCACATCGAGGAGCCAGTTCAGGTGGTTCGGGCTTCTGATTAGGATGTCTCCCTGGTGAGATTTTCTGGGCACGTCCAACCAGAAGGAGACCTAAAGGGAGACCCAGGACACACTGGAGGGACTACGTCTCTTGCCTGGCCAGGGAACGCCTTGGGTTTCCCCTGGAAGAGTGGGCCCAAGTGGCTGGGGAGATGGAAGTCTGGGCCTCTCAACTTAGGCTGTTGCCCCTGCGACCCGGCTCTGGATAAACAAAAGAAAATTGATGATGGATGGATGGAACCAGATTATTTATAAAGCTGAGTGCAGTTCCACCAGCCAACCTGTGCAATAGAGCCTGTCTGACGTTATGAAGGAGGCTGCAAGATCTCAAAAAGCAACACATCCTGCCTCGTTCCGATGAACAAAAGAACCCAGAACAACATGCAGATCAATGGTCAAAAGAAAGAACACCTCCATGATTGTCATGACTTCTTACTAACAGTCAGACAGTGAGGCGGCAGTGTCATGGTCTGGAGCTGCTCTGCTGCTTCAGGACCTGAACCTCTCGCTGTAACTGATGGAACCATGAATTCTGCTCTCTAGCAGAACGTCCTGAAGGGGAACATCTGACCTTTAAAATTCTGTTATTGGTGGGAAAGCCTCCAATATGGCTGAATTCAGGATATTCTGTAGAGGAGAGCTGGAAAAAAAACTCCTGTTAAAATTTCCAGAAACCAGAAATTATTCTTGAGAACAGCGTTAATTTCTGTGACTAAATCGTGATTAAAATAAAAAACATTTGTCAAAATACTTAAGACTAAAACTGAATAAAAAATTCTTATCAAAATTACGACTGCTTGAGAAATTTCCAAGCAGCCATAATTAGAGGGTTTGAGGTGTTTTCTGCCACCTCAGCTGTATTTGTATTTGGTGTTTTTCTGGTCTTTGGTATTTGCAGAAGAACAAACCAAGGCAGCTTCTTCTTTGGTCCTGGTCAGTAGAAGTTCTCTCTCTCTCTCTCTCTCTCTCTCTCTCTCTCTCTCTCTCTCTCTCTCTCTCTCTCTCTCTCTCTCTCTCTCTCTCTCTCTCTCTCTCTCTCTCTCTCTCTCTCTCTCTCTCTCTCTCTCTCTCTGTGTATATATACATACATATATAAAGATATTGAAATGTTTTTCTTTTTTGTAGAGCCTCCTGTCTTTGTTTCTGTCACACACTTGCACATGAGTGTGTGTGTGTGTGTGTGTGTGTGTGTGTGTGTGTGTGTGTGTGTGATTGTGTGTGTGTGTGTGTGTGTGTGTGTGTGTGTGTGTGTGTGTGATTGTGTGTGTGTGTGTGTGTGTGTGTGTGTGATTGTGTGTGTGTGTGCGTGTGTGCGTGTGTGATTGTGTGTGTGTGATTGTGTGTGTGTGTGTGTGTGTGTGTGTGTGTGTGTGTGTGTGTGTGTGTGTGTGTGTGTGTGTGTGTGTGTGTGATTGTGTGTGTGTGATTGTGTGTGTGTGATTGTGTGTGTGTGTGTGTGTGTGTGTGTGTGTGTGTGTGTGTGTGATTGTGTGTGTGTGTGTGTGTGTGTGTGTGTGTGTGTGTGTGATTGTGTGTGTGTGTTTGTGTGTGTGTGTGTGTGTGTGTGTGTGTGTGTGTGTGTGCGCGTGTGATGATGCAAAACATTTTCCTGCCATCAGCATCAAGCTGTCCCACTAATCTATACAGCTGACGCTCAGTGAAACTAAGCAATTAGCCAATAAAAATCAGTAGAGCAGAACAGAGATCTAAACAATGGAAGTGACATATTTGTGTTGCGTCTGTTCAGGATTCACAGTTATTCATCCATTTAAGTATGATGTGTAATTTTATGCACATGAAAACTAATTAGAACAAACTACTATGATGAAATGATTAGAATTAAACATCTTGGTTGAAGCCAGCCTCCCATCTGCAGAGTTTTGTGTGGTTTTCATGAAATTTGAAGGCAGCTAAAAATCCCCCCAAATGATATCTGCAAGACTCAGACAGAAAAAGGGCCCAGCGGGCAAAAGCTCTTAAACGGATAACAGCCTCTAACACACAGGCTGGGCTTTAGCTTTGAACTGACCTCCCCTCCTTTCAGTGATTGATCTCCGTCCAGCTCGTCCTGCTGGTCCAGCATGTGCTGGATTCATAAATTTGTCTGGCTTTCTGCCCATACGAGATGTCTCCTACCTGGACCCGTCACCACCTGCCTCCTCCCTGTGTAGCTGAGGGGGTTGTGGGTCCAGAAGTGACACATCAACATAAAAACTGGGTCAAAGAATTTTCCTCCTCAGCATCTTATTTTAGTCTTATTTTAAACTTCCTGTAAGTCGGTTCTGTCACTCAGACTCTGATTTGTTGTGTTTCTAACTGCTGACCTGCACCTTGACTGCTAGCAGAGCGACTCTTCAGAGCCTTATGTAACAATGATTTGTGGAGAGGATTAACGGTGTACTCTGAAACAGAAATATTCCAGATATTTATCTTGGAGGTTTGCCCTGCACCGCTGCTGGTGCAGGACTGGAAAATGAGTTTATTCTGAAATCATCTGTGATGCTAAAACATCTGGAACCAGGCAGCGATGGTGGTTTTATAGTCAAGTGTTTGTGTTCATATCTTCTCTTATTTTATTCTTATGTTGATTTTACTTTTCAGTTCATTGTGGATAATTGGCTGAAGTAGTAAAATTGAGCCTCAAGTCCAACACGTCATTATCAAATGTTGATCATTTGTATAATTTGATATTCATTAGCCTTTATAATTGAGTGGTAACAGATATTTAACACTTGCAGCAATTTATCTCTTTTCCACACATTAGTCACTCATTACTGGTCAGACTAGAGCAATGGAAACCATTTAAAGGTGTAGATCAGTGAAAACCCATTTCTTAAATCCTGTTTCTGATTCTAACGGGTCACTCTGAGTGTTTCGTGCAGGCTGAACATGAAAATAGTCTCCTACTCCTATCTCATGCATTAGCTTCTGATTGAAAACAGACGGTGAAACTCTAGGATTAGAAAATCCTGACAGATCTACGTCACACTGTCACTAACATTCATGGACTCACCCATCTTGACTCACGGCGAGGAAGGCTGTTGTTGGTTTAGTGTCCAGGCAACAGCAGAGAACGTCTCAGCTAGTACAAGCTAACTGTTAGCATTAACATCTCCACCACACAGCAGAACTCCTCCAGGCTTGTGTTATTTGTGGAGATAAAACATCAAAGTTGTAGAGCAAACAGAGTCAGTGGAGTCGTTTTGCTGTTAGCCAATCAGAGGAGAGATGTCCACATATCAGGTGATACCAGACACTGTCGTTTGAAGCTCAGCTGTGAAGTGGCTCACTCCCTGTAAGCCGTTCACCCCCCACACCCGAGTATGAATTACAAGGCATTCATTCCTACTACAGGCCACTGCAGATGTATTGATGAAATGAGTGTTTTTTATCCGAAGTTATTGTTTTTTTCCCCATTTTCTAGTTTTCATTATGTAAAAATAAGCAAATAAGAAAAAAGCATTTAGGTAAAACGAGCTCTGAACAGACAGACGGTGACCTGGCCACACCCTGAACTCGTGTCTCTGAAGACGGTTGTCTGAATTGTGTTGAGATTCACGATGAGAAAACTTGTGTTTTGACAGATTTAGTTTTGTGGTGTCGTCAGAGCGAACGCATACGCGGAGAGACAGATGGTTTTAAAATCAGAAACAGAACAGATGCGTGTGTTTGTTAAAGAGACCATTTCAAATTCAGCCTGGGGGGATGGATGGGGTCAGCACATGATCTGATTACTGTGATGTCTCTGCTGCTTTGATCTGATCACCATCAGTGAGTTTGCGTGACTACTTCACGCCTGCGGAATCCGCAACCCGGGTTACAGGCCCATATGATTCCAGAGTGCTTCCTTCCCACCCCCCAGATAAAATCAGGGAAATTGTTTTGGCGTGCGAGTCGTGGAGCAAAATCTCCTCACAACTGTGCAAAGCCAGAGGTTGAGGTCTTGTCACATCCGCGAGTCTGTTTTCTCTTACTACAGCTGTGACTGGTTCATAACCAGCATGACGAGGAGGAGAATTCTCCCCCTCGTCAGACAGGAATGTTCAACGCTCCAGTGTTGTCTGTGACCGTGTGAGAAACAGCTTTTTCCCATCTACTTATTTTGTTTTACAACAGACCAGTCTTTAGCTCGGATGCTGAAAGAAGGTCTGTGCCAAACGCCTGATCCTGTATTTTTCAGCACCACGGAGAGCGACCGGCAGACTGTGGAAAACTAGCCCAGCATCCCACTGAATATTTCATGTACTCCGGCATCGCCGGCTGAAACTTGGATTCGCTTCCAAGCAATGATAAAAAACAAAAGCCCACACACATCTTCGTACATATTTACTCATTTACATCCTGCTCTGTCAGTTTACCAGCTTCTCTTGGCTGTAACTACAGCAGTCAGGCCTTTAAACATCCTGGCGTCTTCAGAGGTTTGTAACTTTCTGAAGTTTCATGGTTGATAGTTAACTAATAAAATCTCTAAACGAGTCAGATTGTGTCACTTTGGCTGTTTTTAGTTCTTGTATTGTAGAGACAACGTGTTGGAAAACACTCAGAAGTAACAGCAGTCAATAGACAAATGAATCAATCATAATGTTAAAAAAATAGCTTTTGATCGACCAGCTCTAAAAGCAGAAAGGCGGGTTATGATGTTTTTGCCTGTGCACTGATATTTCTCTGGTTTTAGCAAAAATATCTCATGAAACGGTGAATGGATTTAGATAAAACTTCCACAAACTCATCATTAGATGCACATTTTTAACTTTTGGAGTAAGTTTCAAATGACATGGCCACTACAGCTGATTGACATTAGCAAAGACATCAATGGCTATAAGTTTGTCGGTTGTACAGATATTGAGTTAATGTTCATGTTGTGGTAGCTGAAAGTCATTCCCATCATCTGCTAACAGATTGTGCATAACATTGTTGGGCCAAAATGCTACAACTCCATTAATAAACAATCTTGCATTAAAGTTCTTTAAAGGTTTTTTTTATTTGATTAAAGAAATCCAGTAGGTTCTTTTCTCTGTTCCCATTCTGTCCCGCTCTGAACTTGAGACGGTTCTCCACACCTTCATCTCCTCACGCTTAGACTACTGCAACTCTCTTTTCACGTGTCTGAGCAGAACCTCCCTGAACCGTCTACAGGTGGTTCAGAATGTCTGTGCTCGGCTTCTGACCAAGTCCTCCAAACACACCCACACCACCCCACTTCTGCTCCATTTTCACTGGCTACCAGTCAACTTCAGGGTTCATTTCAAGATCTCAGTCCCTACACCCCCAGCTGGTCCCTGAGGTCCAGTGACTAAAGCCTACTGGTTGTGCAGCACCAGGCTAAAGACCAAAGGCAACAGATCATTTGCTGCTGTGGCCCCCAGACTCTGGACCTCTCTCCCCCTGAGCCTGAGATCAGTGGACTCAGTGGTCTCCTTTAAGGAGCAGCTGAAGACTCACCTGTTCAGGCTTTTGCGTGACCTTCGTCACCACCCTCTCCTTTTTCTGCTCTTTTTACCAACTCTGCCTTTCTCGGGATCCACTGATTTCTCTCATTCCTATTGATTTTTTTCTCTCCTTTTTCTTAAAAATTTTAATAACTAAATTTTCCCCTCATTTCAACCATATTTTTCTATTTAAAACAAAGTATTGCAGCCCTCTCCCTGGGCTGCCATCTTACCGTGGTGGAGGGGTTTGAGTGTCTCAATGATCCTAGGAGCTAAGTTGTCTGAGGCTTTCTGCCTCTGGTAGGGTCATCCATGGCAAACAGGTCCTAGGTGAGGGATCAGAAAAGAGCAGCCCGAAGACCTCTTATGATGAATTATATAAATGGAAACCTTGTTCCCTCGCCCGGATGTGGGTCACCGGGGCCCCCCTCTGGAGCCAGGCCTGGAGGTGGGGCACGTTGGCGAGCGCCTGGTGGCCGGGGTTTCACCCATGGAGCCCGGCCGGGCACAGCCCGAAGAGGAAACGTGGGTCCCCCTTCCCATGGGCTCACTACTCGTGGGAGGGGCCAAAGGGGTCGGGTGCAGTGGGTGACGGGTGGTAGTTGAGGGTGGGGCCCTTGGCGGTCTGATCCTCGGCTACAGAAGCTGCTCTTGGCACATGGAATGTCACCTCTCTGGTGGAGAAGGAGTCTGAGTTGGTGTGTGAGGTTGAGAGGTTCCGACTAGATATAGTCCGACTCCCCTCAACACATGGCTCTGGCTCTGGAACCAGTTTCCTTGAGAGGGTTTGGACTTTCTACCACTCTGGAGTTGCCCTCACTGAGAGGCGCCAAGCAGGGGTGGGCATACTAGTTGCCCCCCATCTTGGTGCCTGTACACTGGGATTTACCCCAGTGAATGAGAGGGTAGCCTCCCTCCGCCTACATGTGGGGGGGCGGGTCCTGACTGTTGTCTGTGCTTGTGCACCAAACTACAGTTCAGACTACCCACCCTTTTTGGAGACCTTGGAGGGGGTGCTGGAAAGCGTTCCTTCCGGTGACTCCCTCGTTCTGCTGGGGTACTTTAACGCTCACGTGGGCAATGACAGTGAGACCTGGAGAGGTGTGGTTGGGAGGAACGGCCCCCTGATCTGAATTCGAGTGGTGTTTTTTTATTGAATTTCTTTGCCAGTCATGGATTGACCATAATGAACACCATGTTCAGACATAAAGGTGTCCATATGTGCTCTTGGCACCAGGATACCTTAGGCCACAGCTCGATGATCGACTTTGTTTCATCTGACCTGCGGCCGCATGTCTTGGACACTTGGGTGAAGAGAGGGGTGGAGATGTCAACTGACCACTACCTGGTGGTGAGTTGGCTCAGATGGTGGGGGAGGATGCCGGTCAGACCAGGCAGGCCCAAACGTATCGCAAGGGTCTGCTGGGAACATCTGGCAGAGTCTTCTGTCAGAATGAGCTTCAATTCCCACCTCCGACAGAACTTCCAAAATGTTCCAGGGGGGGACATTGAGTCTGAATGGACCTTGTTCCATGCCTCCATTGTTGAGGTGGGCCGACCGGAGCTGTGGTCGCAGGATCGTCGGTGCCTGTCGTTGTGGCAACCCCCGAACCCGCTGGTGGACACCGGCGGTTAGGGATGCTGTCAAGCTGAAGAAAGAGTCCTATCAGGTCTTTTTGGTCTGTGGGACTCCAGAGGCAGCTGACGGGTACCGGCAGTCCAAGCGGAACACGGCTCGGGTGGTCGCCAAGGCAAAAACCCGGGCATGAGAGGAGTTCGGTGAGACCATGGAGCAAGACTTCGGAACGGCTTCGAGGAGATTTTGGTCCACCATCCGGCGCCTCAGGGGGGGGGAAGCAGTGCGCTACCAACACTATCTATAGTGGGGACGGTGTGCTGCTGACCTCTGCTCAGGACGTTGTGGATCGGTGGGCAGAATACTTCGAAGACCTCCTCAATCCCACCAACACGTCTTCCAGTGAGGAAGGAGAATCTGGGGACTTTGGGTTGGGCTCTCAAATCTCTGGTGCTGAGGTCACTGAGGTGGTTAAAAAGCTCCTCTGTGGCAAGGCTCCAGGGTTGGAATAGATCTGCCCGGAGTTCCTTAAGGCTGATGCGGATCTACAATATTGCATGGTGGACATCGGAGGCAGTCCCACTGGACTGGCAGACCGGGGTGGTGGTCCCCTTATTTATAAAGGTGGACCGCAGGGTGTGTTCCAACTACAGGGAGGTCTCACTCCTGAGCCTTCCTGGTACGGTCTATTCAGGGGTTCTGGAGAGGAGGGTCCATCAGATTGTTGAACCTCAGATTCAGGAGGAGCAATGTGGTTTTCATCCTGGCCGTGGAACACTGGACCAGCCCTATACACTTAGGGGGATCCTGGAGGGTGCGTGGGAATTTGTCCAACCAGTCTGCATGTGTTTTGTGGATTTGGAGAAGGCGTTTGACCGCGTCCCTCGGGGGTCCTGTGGGGGGTACTCCAGGAGTATGGGGTACCAGGCCCTCTGATACGGGCTGTTAGGTCCCTGTATGACTGGTGTCAGAGCTTGGTCCGCATTGACAGCAGTAAGTTGGGTTCGTTCCCAGTGAGAGTTGAACTCCGCCAAGGCTGCTCTTTGTCACCGATTCTGTTCATAACTTTTATGGACAGGATTTCTAGGCACAGCCAAGATGTTGAGAGCATCTGTTTTGGTGGCCTAAGGATCAGGTCTCTGCTTTTTGCAAATGATGGGGTCCTGTTGGCTTCATCAGAACGTGACCTTCAGCTTTTGCTGGAGCAGTTCGCAGCCGAGTGTGAAGCAGCTTGGATGAGAATCAGCTCCTCTAAATCTGAGACCATGGTCTTGATTCGGAAAAGGGTAGAATGCCTTCTTCGGGTCAGGGATGAGGTCCTGCCCCAAGTGGAGGAGTTTAAGTATCTCAGGGTCTTGTTCACGAGTGTGGGACAACTGGAGCGTGAGATCGATAGGCGGATTGGTGCTGCATCTGCAGTGATGCGGGCGTTGTACCGGTCTGTTGTGGTGAAGAGAGCTGAGTCAGAAGGTGAAGCTCTCGATTTACCGGTCGATCTACGTTCCTACCCTCACCTATGGTCATGAGCTTTGGGTAGTGACCGAAATAACGAGATTGCGGATACAAGCGGCCGAAATGAGTTTTCTCCGAAGAGTGGCTGGGCTCTCCCTTAGAGATAGGGTGAGAAGCTCAGTCATTCGGGATGGGCTTGGAGTAGACCCGCTGCTCCTCCACATCGAGAGGAGCCAGTTGAGGTGGCTCGGGCATCTGGTCAGGATGCCTCCTGGATGCCTCCCTGGTGAGGTTTTCCGGGCACATCCTACCGGGAGGAGACCTAAAGGTAGACTGAGGACACGGTGGAGGACAGGTGGGACCATGTCTCTCACCTGGCCGGGGAACACCTTGGGATTCCCCCGGAGGAGCTGGCCCAAGTGGCTGGGGAGAGGGAAGTCTGTATGGCGCGGTATGGGGGCCAAAATTAAGCCTACTGCCCAGCAGCAGGAGGCTATATAAGTTCTGAAGCAAACTACCGACCTGATTAATGATAAGCTGGCGCCGGTAACTGAGAGGCTGGCGCTGCTTACTGAGGAGTAGCACCTTTACCGGTGTTACTACTAGATACGCTAGGGACTAGCAGCCCTCGGCTGGTCATTGACTGGTTCAAACACTCCCTCTGCTGTCTATTAGCATGGATAGGCTAGCGTTAGCCTGGACGGGCTGGTGTTAGCATTGGAGAGGCTAGCCATTAGCGTGCCTAGGCTGGCCACTAGCTGGATTTCCTACCTCCTCGATGGACCATTAGCATGGATAGGCTGGCGTTAGCATCGGAGAGGCTAGCCATTAGCATGTCTCGGAGAGTCACTTACTCTACTAGATGCATTTTTTTTACATTTGTTAAACGGATGACATACTATGACCTACAATCACAGTTGTTCCTTTGACAGAACGCGTTGTTATACACTTTAACTTTAAGCATACTGTAAAGCCGACAGCCTGTTAGCATTGATTAGGTGCTGCGTTAACTCCATTTTGCTCTTAATTACAGGTTGATGGTGTTTTCTTTTTATATAGTTTGGTTTTCTTGCACATATCAGAGAAAAAGCCAGAGCTAACTAGTTAGTACTTTTCATCTTTGGATTTTAAATCCTTTGTATTGAATTACAGGTTAATGATTATTTAAATTGTGATGTTATCTTTATTAAAACTATATAATATGTACAAAAAAACCACACATCTAATAGAGTAAGTGACTCTCCGAGACATGCTAATGGCTAGCCTCTCCGAAGCTAACGCCAGCCTATCCATGCTAAAGGCCCATCGAGGGGGTAGGAAATCCAGCTAGTGGCCAGCCTAGGCATGCTAATGGCTAGCCTCTCCGAAGCTAACGCCAGCCTATCCATGCTAAAGGTCCATCGAGGGGGTAAGAAATCCAGCTAGTGGCCAGCCTAGGCATGCTAATGGCTAGCCTCTCCAATGCTAGCACCAGCCCGTCCAGGCTAACGCTAGCCTATCCATGCTAATAGACAGCAGAGGGAGTGTTTGAACCAGTCAATGACCAGCCGAGGGCTGCTAGTCCCTAGCGTATCTAGTAGTAACGCCGGTAAAGGTGCTATTCCTCAGTCAGCAGCGCCAGCCTCTCAGTTACCGGCGCCAGCTTATCATTAATCAGATCGGTAGTTTGCTTCGGAATTTATATAGCCTCCTGCTGCTGGGCAGTAGCCTTAATTTTGACCCCCATACCGCGCCATAGTCTGGGCCTCTCGCCTTAGGCTACTGCCCCCACGACCCGACTCTGGATAAGCGGATGAAAATGGATGGATGGTATTTTTTATATTACATTTTTGTGTAGTGCCTCATGATTTTTATCTTTAGAGGCACTATTTTAGAGATAGTTTTCTTTCTTTCTTTGAGGGTTATTGTCATTTGGATCAGATATTTGGGGCTGGACTAGATAAGCTTTTGCTTCTTCCAGTTCCCTCTCAAATGGTTTTATGTTATTGTATGTTTTGTATTGTTTCATTCAACAGCATATGTTTATCGTATTCCTCATTTAAAAAAAAAAATTTTTTTTGTATGCACCAGGAATATGGGGGAGTGCATATGCAATTTCATGTTTTCGATGGTTTGAGATAAAAAAAAAAAAAAGTTTTAAAGGAGCCATATAATGCTATTTTAAACCTTTGAGAGCAAAGCTAAACACAGTATATGATCAAATATTACCATTGGCACTATTGAGATCTCATTTATCTTAAATACGAGTTATTTTTGTTAGCCTGAACTTATACCTGGAACTAAAACGGAGCATTTTAGCAAAGCTCCGCACACGCCTGCTCTGAAAAAACGCGTCTATAACAGCGTCTTGGGCAAGTCAGCTGTTCTATTGACCTTGGTGGTCCAGCGGTAGAAGTGCCTGCTTTTCATGAGTTGATGCCGGTTCGAATCCCCATTTCATTTGTAATTTATTTAGCCAGCTTTGGCAGATTTTATTTTTTTATATTTTAGTTTTGTTGATTATTTTCTGCAAAATATTTTGTGTCTCTAAAGATCTTTGAGTTTGGCCATTTCCAAGCAGCATTTAGTCGATTTACTCCGCTCACCTCACATGGACTCATACTGGCTAAATAACCATAAAAACCACATTAGTTCTTATATTTGAAACATTTTACCAATAAAGGGTAGAAGAGATAATACTGGCAAGTGCAGCTAAAAAAGAGAAAATTACTGCTCAGACGGGGAACCTGTGCGCCAGCCCAGTAATCCAACCACTGGACTACCAAGTCTGTAACAGATCAACAGTCGCGTAACACACATATCCTGTGCTGGCCATTACATGCATTTTTGTAGACAGGACGCATGGTTTGTACAGCGGTGTTTTGTCCCCAATGCTGAAGTAATTTGTCAGAATATCCAGGTTTCAGAACCGAGAGCTCCAGGTTCAGGGGGTAGGAGAAACGGGCTACTTTGTCCTGGATGCAGGAAAAATGCAGGAAATGGTTATGTCACATGGTAAAAAGCACTAAAACGTGTTGATATGGCCCCTTTAATCTTTCTTCCATTAGAAACAGGAACAGTTGTCCATGGTTGCAGGTTAGGGTGTGTTTGTAGTTATAAAATGACAATTTGGGAATTTTTATTTTAGCTAAATCAAATAACAAATGCATCTGGAGCAAATACAAAAGTCTATGTTGGGGTCATTTATTCAGTCATTCAAGAACTAAGCTTCAGTTTAAATGAGTCTTTGGCTTCTTCACTTTGTGGCGTCATTGACTCAACACTTTCAGACCTTTTCTGCTTGTTTTCTTTACTGGATGTGCAGTTTAGGGATGAAAAACTTTGATTATGCCACATTTTATAATGCTGATTTATTATTTAATATTTAAACTGATTCCAGCTGATCTGGTGGTTTTCATATTTATTTTCCTCTGGTTTTGTTTTGCTACCTTTTGATCATTTAGTTTCCAGGCAGATCAAACCTCAGCTCTGACTTGCAGCAGAGAAGTTCCTTTTGACCGAGTCGGCATTTATCTCAGGCGACGCCCTCGCCCGTTTGTCTTCTTCTGCTGCCTTCTGTCTCTGAGCCTTGCTCCAGAATTATGACGACCGCTTAATAAAATCCCATCAAGCTGTTGCACGGGTGTTTGTTTTTGTGTGCACGCCCTTTGATCTTTCTCTCATACGGCCTTACAGCTGTGAGCTGACAAGATCACAAAAGCCTGACCAGATGTGCTGTCCATCTGCCTTTCACAAAGATTCTGTGTGTGTGTGTGCATGTGTGTGTGTGTCTTCATTCATTCAGCTCTTCCCGCTTTAATGACTCTTGAGCCCACAGGGAAAAGTTTGTGCGTGTTTTCGGTAGAGCCGGAGAACGCTGCTGTCCTTATATGGTCATGTGGTTGGTTTGCTGTGCGTGCGTTTGCTCCAGAATGAATCAGAGCGTTGTTACATCAGCGGTACGGGCAAGCGAGCTGGAGCACTGGCTCTCCGATTGGAACACACACTTCCGCTTGAGAGACAGAGAGGAAGTACGGAAACACACACACACACACACACACACACACACACACACACGGAATCAGCTGTCCTACCTTTCAGCAACATGAAGCTGTGGATGTCTTTTAGCAGCAGAGAAATGTTGTGAATGAAAAGGTGTGACACCAGGAAACCAGCCAATTTCGACACTTAACTAAATAAGTCAAACTGTAAAATTATAAATAATTATTATTTTTCTTTGTAGAAAGCTCCCTGAACAGCCTCTGTTCAGAGAAATGGTGTTTCTCCGGTACCAGATTAGCTCGGGGGCCTGCGCCTGCTAATGACATCACACTACGGCAACGCCATTTGGAAAAACTGCATTGCTCCACATTTTCTAACCAGCTAACCACTAAAAGTTTTCTGCATGTTTTTTATAATCAACTAACCTGGATGTTTGTATAAACGTAGAAATCTTCTGTTTACTTCATTTGTTCTTATGTTGTTTCTATTTCTTTCTAAAATAGTGTCCCAAGAATTACCCAAAACAAAATGTTCCCCTGTGATTAAACGAATTTGACTGAATAGATGATTTTATTTGTTTTTGATACAGTCTGAGATTAGTAATTGGACCAAAGGTCATGATGTGTTTCTTTGTAAAAGTCGTCCATGTTTCCTATGGAGAAAACGACACCTCATCAAAAACACAACCCGAGCACATTTAATGCCGACATCCAGCCAATCATGTAATGTGACATCATCGACAGGTACTAGGCCCCGAGCCAGCAGCTAGTCTGAGCACAGCCAAGAGGGCTGCTGACATCTTCTAATGACTTCAGTCTCCTTAACTTAAAACAAGTTCAGTTTAGTCTTAAAGCTTTTTCAAAATAAAAGCCTTCATCAGATCAACCAGTGGATTTGCTTTCCTTAAAACTGGCGGCTTGATGAAAAAAGTTTCCCTTCAGTCTTTTTGTTTTGTAAGAAATTTAATGAATCCCTGGAAGTAAAAGCTACAATTGTCGACTCAAACTCTTTCCGATGTAAAACTGATTTTAAAGATGGTTTTGTTTTATTTGGGGCTGAAATTCCTCAGCGTGTGAATGGTTTTAGTTTTGTGAGGCACTCAGACCGGTTCTGTAAATGTAAACAACATCCTGGGATAAACTCTGGGTTTGGGCCCATCAGCTGTCTCCATCAGGAGGAATTTAGTTATTGTTGCTCACAGAGACCGGTGGCGGCTCCGCAGTGTGCCCCAGGGCAGCTGTGGCTACATTGTAGCTCATCACCACCAGGTTGTGAATGTGTGTGTGAATCCGTAATCCATGCTTTTATCATCTCTCGACTGGATTATGCAAATTCCATTTTAATTGGTTTACCTGCCTCCGCTCTTAACAGGCTTCAAGTCGTACAAAACGCGGCAGCCAGGTTTTTAACAAACACTCCTAGGAGAGACCATATCACACCTGTACTGGCGCAGCTCCACTGGCTACCCGTAAACTTTAGGGTCAAGTTTAAAATCCTGACTTTTGTTTTTAAGGCCCTGAACGGTCTGGCACCGGATTACCTGTCGGATCTTGTCACTTGGTATGTGCCAAACCGGGCGTTGAGGTCTGCTGACTGCCTGCTGCTTCGTGTTCCATTAATGAAATACAAAACGCGGGGGCAGCGTGCTTTTGTCTATGATGCTCCGACACTATGGAATGCACTTCCTCTTTCGGTGAGGCTGGCACCATCCCTCCTCCGGTTCAAATCGCTGCTGAAGGCTCACTTTTACGACCAGGCATTTTTAAATCCCTGACTTTTATTATTTTATTATGTGTCTTTTTATTGACTGTAATTATCTGCCTTGTTGTGCATTTTATTGTTGACTGTGTATTGTTTTATATTGTGTTTTTACTTTTTATTCTGTACAGCAATTTGGTCGGCTGCCATGCCGTTTTTAAATGTGCTTCATAAATAAAGTTGGTATGGTATGGTATGGTAATGGGCGGATGGTACACTGTAGTAAAGCGCTTTGGGGCCCTCTGACTCAGAAAGGCGCTAAGCGCATTTATCACGTGTCACACTGAGATGTTAAAGTTTACCATGTTTCCCACTCTAGGAACATTCCAGGGCCAGTGGGTCGGCGGGATGCGCCATGGCTACGGAGTTCGTCAGAGCGTCCCGTATGGGATGGCGGCCGTCATCCGCTCCCCTCTGCGTACCTCCATAAACTCTCTCCGGTCAGGATCCGAGCACAGCAACGGTACAGCTCTGCTGGACCGGACAGGAGCGCTGGTTCCTGGTCCCACCACGGGTCCGGGGACACTGACCACCAGCGTTTCTGTGTGCAGCACCGGCAGCAGTGGCAGCAGCCCCGCGGTGTCCCGAGGAGGGTTCGTCCTGACGGCGCACAGCGAGGCTGAGCTGCTGAAGGGCAAGAGGAAGGGCGGCCTCTTTCGACGGTCCATCCTGTCGGGACTCAAGCTGAGAAAGTCGGAGTCCAGGAGCTCCCTGGCCTCGCAGAGGTCTAAACAAAGCTCGTTCAGGAGCGAGGCCGGGATGAGCACGGTGTCCTCAGCTGCGTCAGACATCAACTCTACCATCAGGTAACGACACACCTGATTCCGATTCGCTTTTGTTGAGTCTGACGTTCATTTTTATGAAAACTCACGGAAAACACAGTAAACTCTATAGGTGTAAAAATACACACAGATAAGATTACCAGGGGTAGAGGTGGCATCCCTGGTCCTCGAGGGCATCTATCCTGTATGTTTTAGTTGTTTCCCGGCTCCAACACACCTGATTCGAAGGCTTAATGAGCTGTTCAGCAGCTCTGCAGGATCCTGTCAGTCATTAGGGTCCTCATTTGGCTTGCTTACGCACAAAACGCCCTGAAAATTGCGTAAACCATTTTCTACGTGAGGTTGTGTTTTTTAAACGATGGATAAATCAGAGCAACGTCTCACAAATTGACCCTGGTGTTGGCACATTTTGGAGAGGGGAAAACTCCCAGCAGAGCCGTGAGATGAAAAAATGGGGAATTTAGGCCAAAATTTACAAATTAGATAGCAGTTGTACTTATTGGTGCATTCATTGTGAAAAGGTGTGTATTATTTACCGAGTATGCATATGAATACTTCAGTGACACTCTTCACAATGGCTGCTCCACAGATCTCTCCGTCGTTCTCTGGAAAGCCTTCTGTTCATTTGGAATGCCACAGCTGTGACCCCAAATAAAACCGTTTTCTGTGACTCTACCTCACCCACAAACGCCTGGATTTCAGTCTCGGAGAAATTACATTTTATCAGCGCTCTCGGTTACCATGGTGACCCGTGAAATGCCGCCGATCAGAGTTTTCATGAAGTGTTTTGCATTGAACGTTTATAACAGAAAGTGTTCGTGTATCAAACACACCTGAGAACATTTCCAGGAAGAGGGGAATTTATAACAAAAGAATGTCTGTTTTATAGGTCAGAACACCTTTTTGCGTGAGAATTTCTTTTGTAGTGTTTTGATAAGGACGCTATGCAACGTTTTATAAATGAACGTCCTCCTGAACAGGTGATTTAACCATTAAACCAGGTGTGTTGGAGCAGGACGACATTTAAAACATGCCGGATGAGAGCCCTGAAGGACCAGGGCTGCCGAACCCTGACTGCTCCCGGCAGCGGGAATTTTTCCTCCTGCAGCAGCTCTGCTGTAAAAACTTTCTACAGACATGCTTCAGATGAACATGAACATCTGGTTGGGAGGAGAAATAAACATCGCAGCTCACTGTGTGTGCTGGTGAGAGAGTTATGCTCCCGTAGGCTGTGTTGGGAGTAACGGCGTTTAAGCATAACAGCGTTACTAACGGCGTTCTGTTTTAGGTAATGGAATAATCTAATTAATTATTTTTGCACTGTTGGAAGGTTGTGCGTTACTATGTGCTTGTCGAACGTTGAGCAACAGTGTGAGGCTTTCTGACCGCCACACTTCAGCTGCAGCCAGGGAGAGAGAGAGGGGTGTCGGTAACGCTCTTACAAACACGATGATGATTGGCCGGGTGGGCGGAGACCCTCACCGTCTCAGTCGCTGCCTGCTGTAGACCCAACAGAGCAGTGATGGGAATAACGCCGTTTAAAATAACCGCGTTACTAAAAAAATGTTTTTTCAGTAACGAGCAATCTAATTAATCACCGTCTTCTTTTATCAAAAGAAAATGCGTGCGTTAAGCAGCGCGGTGTGTTGAAGCTGTCATCAGCTGATCAGGAGCTAAAGAGGCAGATGTTTTCATCCAAGAGCATCACGAACGAGGAAGATGTGATGAATAGTCTATGGCGGCAGGTGTGGATCTGCAGCCGAGCCCTTCTTAGTGTGACAGCGGGACGTCCCGAAGGTCCGCTCACCTGTTCACCGCTCAGACGTCCTGATCTTCTACCTTCCTAGATCATCCAGCTGTAACCTGTTTCTGATCATGACTTTAGTCCCGCTGTAACACTGATGCATCAGTCTCAGACGTCATGGAGCTCAGGTGTTATTAGAACTACCTGTGTGTGTTTACCACCCAGCTTCAGCTCTTCTGTGGTTGGGTCTGACCCACGTTAGTAAATGTAAGTCCTCCATCAGGCTTGTGCCTCTTCTAGTGTCATTTTAAAGGATTTTATTTATTTATTTAACCGTTACTAGATTACCAGCAACAGAAATGCTACTAAAAACACACAATTATGTGAAGCTGGAAAAATTAAAATACTGTGCAAATTACATTTATTTCTGTAATTCAGCTAGACTGAGAGACCATTTAAAGGCTCGGGAACCTTTACAGGTGTTTCTGTTTGCAATTTTAAATTTTAGCTGATTAGGGTCTTGTTAAATATCACACAGTGACCTTTTAATAGTCTAGATTAGTGTAATGTTCCTATTAGTAGTTCCTCCTGTTAAGTGCTTATTTATTTAAATTATTCAGGTTTATAAAAAAACATTTGGACTTACATTTTATTATGTTCCAGTCATTAGTCATTTATATTTCACTATTGTAGTCGTTTATAGTAAATTAAGTAAGTTTAATTAAGAGGGGAACCCATTTTTCTTGCATTCATTAATGAAAAAAGTAACTAAGTAGTTATTTTTCTTGGTAATTAGTTTCTTTTATAATCTCGTAACTCAGTTAGTAACTGAGTTACTTTTTTGACAAAGTAATCAGTAACTATAACTAGTTACTTTTTTAAAGTAACCTTCCCAACACTGCCTGTAGGTTGTTTTATTCAGAAACAGGTCAGCTTTGTGCTGATTGTTTTCAAGGGTGTGTTCAATAATGTAAAAAGTTTGTGGTGACCAAAACCTCAGAGAACAAATCTTCTAACTCGCTGATTCAGGTAGAAATCCTCTCGTGCCAGACCGTGACGGGGTAACTCAGGTGGGTTTGTTTGTTTTTTATTGTAAGGAGGAGCTTCTTCCTCCCCAACAAGATGATATTTCAGGTTCTGGTACTGAGTGTTCTGACTTTGGGACGTGCTCTGTGGAGGCTGATGTGTCCTGAGATAATAAGATGACGCAGTTCGAAGGAGAACTGCCCTTCATCTGGAGGACAAAGATTCCAGGAAACAACAAACACCAGTTCCACTCAACGGACTTTAAAACCGTTTGGCACGCGGCCCGGAGGCGACTTGGGGTCAAACGGTTAAACAGGAGAAAGCTTCTGGTTCCTGATTGGTCGCCCTGTCTGCTGCTGTGATGTTTGTTTAAATGTTTCTCCTTCCAATCTGATCACTTCATTCACACCAGAGAAACCAATATGACCTTTGACCTTTCCAGCCTCGGGGACGCCGATGCCGAGTTGGCTGTCGCTGACGACGATGTGGACGCCACGGCAACAGAGACCTACTGCGGGGAGTGGAAGAATGACAAGAGGACTGGGTTTGGCATGAGCCGGCGGTCCGACGGGCTGCAGTACGAGGGGGAGTGGCTTAGCAACAAGCGCCACGGCTATGGCTGTACCACGTTCCCTGACGGCACAAAGGAGGAAGGGAAGTACAAGCAGAACATCCTGGTGAGCGGGAAAAGGAAGAACCTGATCCCTCTCCGGGCCAGTAAGATCCGGGAGAAGGTGGACCGAGCCGTGGAGGGGGCGCAGAAGGCGGCAGACATCGCCCGACAGAAGGCCGAGATCGCCCTGTCCAGGTAAAAACAACCACTTTTCTAAACTTTTCATCATCCAAAATAAAGAAAATTGCTTTATATTATATTTAAACATTTTATCAAAAATATTTGATCAGTAAATGCCAAACGACTAACTCAAGGGGTTAAAGGTTGTGGCTTAATTCTGTTGTGTTTCAGATTAAAATCCAGATCTGAGTTTGAACTAAAGCCGTCAGTCTGAAACCATTAAAGAGTTGAGGAAGATGGTCTGCAGACAGGAAGTGAGAGACAGTGTTAACAACTGCGCCACCATGCAGCCCGGACTTAAATGAATGAGTGATTAACAGGCATCTGCAACACTTGATGTCCTCCTGAGGAGGCAATGTAAATATGTAAATCTGGTGTGCTGAAACAGAGACACGAAAACACGCAGGAGGGGAGCGACCAGATGTGAGAAGCACGGTAAAACGTGACACAGGAAGCTGGACTTTACACGACTAAACGGAACTTCTAAAGTCCTGTCTGTTGTAGTTGAAGTTGGTCACCATGGTAACACGTTAAACCCAAAGTTCCCAGTTTTCAACAGAAGGGAAAATGTTCCTTACAAATCACCAGAGAAGGTTCGGGTGCTTTCTGAGTTTTTCTTTGAGTTTGTTGATCAACGTTAAAGTGACAATGTGTAGCATTAATCTCTGGAAATATCCATCAAAATGTTGTAGTAAAAAAACAAGCAACGATTAAAATCTGTCCTAAAACACATGGAGCAGGTCTAAGTCTCGGGGCGACGCCATATTGGATGCCATGTTTCCTTCTACGGAAGTCTGTGAGGACAAAATACATTTACTGATTTGTAACAAACGGTTACAAAACTTTCACCGTTAATAAACGTCGTTGCTTTACACATTTACCTCTCCACTCGTTGCCAGTGATGAAAGGGAATCTGATGTTCTTGTTATTTTGCTGGAGGTTGCACTCCCAGGGATTTTTGACCCTAATGGCCATCCGTTGGTAAGATTTTATTTGAACACAAAAATAATGCTTGCCTGCAGTGATTTAGGTGTGTACTGCCCCCTGTCGCCAGGGAAACTACACACTGTCACTTTGAAGTAAAGATTCATCTGAACGGTTTCCTTCAGCTTCGTCACACAGATTCATCCTGCTGGGATTTAAACAACCCCTTTCCTTGGACTGTTGATACTTTTCTGGAACGCCCCTAGAGATCATTCAGGTGAGCCAAAATTGGTCACCCCTTTAAAATAAAAACATTGATCCATATCTTCTTGTCCCAGGACAGCTAATTATTTCCTGTTTTAAATCCTAAAATTATGTTTTTCTGTTTTAAAGCTGCTGTGAAGAAGTTCAGGCCACAAAATATTACCATCAGAGCTTCGACTTGTCCTCCATGCGTTAGTTAAATGAGCAAAGGTCGTAGGTGCGAAACTCGACTTGGCCGCGGCCTTTCTGCGTGGAGCTGCGTGTTCTCCCCATGCATGCGTGGTTTTCCTCCGGGTACTCCGGTTTCCCCCACAGATCACAACATGCCCTATAGGTTATAAATTGTAAGTTGCTTTGGATTAAAGCGTCTGCCAAAAAAATAAATATAAGTCAGGTGTGTGTGGCAGCAGGGAACCAGGTGTTTGAAAAGGCAACGTGGACAATGTGTAGAGCAGCGGGTCCTGAATGCTGGTTTAACAGCTGAATGATGTTTTTACAGTGAAGTCTACATGAGCTACAGTATGAAGCTCCAACAGGAGACGCTCACCTGTTGGATCACAAGATGCTGTCCCTGTTGTACAACCCACATAAGTAAAACACACTGATGCTTGGATGCAGTCTGCAGCTCTGGGTTTCACCATGGGTTAAAACCACCTTTTGACTTTGAATTATTCTCATGGAGAGTCAGAGGGGAAAAAAAACTACCTTTATTCATTCCACGATGGTCGAATCAGAACATCAGCTTCATTTAATCCTTCAGTTGCCCCAGAGTATTTGCTGATGGGAGGAATAATGACACAAATCCAACTTTTACCCTCCAGAATAACCCAGTTCTGCTTCTAGTTTTAGCCTGGCCTGGCTCTCAGCTTGTCCCCACCCCCCCAGGTAACCCAGATTCAGCAGCCTCCGTATGAGTGTCCCAGAACTCCACAACAGGGTGTTTCCTTGTGGAACTCCAGGAGAAACCCTGAGAGGTGAAACAGTCACAGGATAATTGCTGCAGTTTGATTTCTCAGAGCATCAGGAATGTTTTAGGAGAACTGGTTCAAGGATGCTGCAGGCTACCTGCTGACTTCCAGGAGTGGGAGTTACCTGCTAAAGGTCAGGTCAGAGGTCAGGGTTCAGGTTGGTTTTGTCAGAGTAAATCCAGGATTTGATTTATCCCGTGTGATTCCCAGCTGCTGCGGCTGTTAGGTGTCCCGGTGTGAGCGGAGTGTCACTGGGCTACCTGTGATTAGTGAAAACCAGATAAACACACCAGTGACTCACCGCTCTTTGTGGACGGAGCCGCTCTCTGCACTAACGTGACCTCATTTCAGTAGCTAGCCTAAAGCTTAACACACACTCTGCCAGAGTGTGTGTGCACGCTGCTTCCATCCCATCAGAGGACGTTGCATTAACCTCTTTTCACTTCCAGGAGACTAATTCTAGCTTTAAACCCATCTTCAGCACAAAACAACAAACATTTATTGGTTGGATGATTTTTTTTCGTGCCCTTAAACAAGTTGATGCATCATGTAAACAGATTTGTGTCCCGACCACATGATTACACACATGGTTAGCAGAGCTGCAAACCGGAAGGCTTTGTGGGATATGAATCATCCTCCTCATCATCAGCTGGTTCAGAACGATGGCAGAGATGATGAAGGAGCTTCGTGCACGAGTCCTGGATTAAACTTTCTCCTCTTTCTTCTGCTCATCTCATCTCATCCTGTCTTTTTCATCCTCCTCATCTTCCCCTTTATCGTCATCTTAAGTCTTCATCTTCTCATTTACTTTTCTTATGATTCTGAAAAAACCAACTCGTGTTTCAGGAATGGAATCGGGTAAAAATTACATCAATCAGATTGAAAACATTAGATAACTTTTGAAATGTATTGATAGATTTGACATGATTTGTTGTAACAAATATGTTATAAATGACTCTCTGCATGGAGGAGGACTGATGATGAGGCGCATCTGAGCGACAGAGATTCTGCGACCAACAGCGATCCCATCTCTCCCTAAACCGGGTCTGAATTCATCCAGACCAAAAGAGTCATCCACACAACCAGCTGTTTGCATTGATGGGCAAAAAAATATTTAGTCAGCCACCGATTGTGCAAGTTCTCCTACTTAAAATGATGACAGAGGTCAGTAATTTACATCATAGGTACACTTCAACTGTGAGAGACAGAATGTGAAAAAAAATCCATGAATTCACATGGCAGGATTTTTAAAGAATTTATTTGTAAATCAGGGTGGAAAATAAGTATTTGGTCAATAACGAAAATTCAACTCAGTACTTTGTAACATAACCTTTGTTGGCAATAACAGAGGTCAAACGATTACTATAGGTCTTTACCAGGCTTGCACACACAGTAGCTGGTATTTTGGCCCATTCCTCCATGCAAATCTTCTCGAGAGCAGTGATGTTTTGGGGCTGTCGCCGAGCAACACGGACTTTCAACTCCCTCCACAGATTTTTTATGGGGTTGAGGTCTGGAGACTGGCTAGGCCACTCCAGGACTTTCAAATGCTTCTTACGGAGCCACTTCTTTGTTGCCCGGGCGGTGTGTTTGGGATCATTGTCGTGTTGGAAGACCCAGCCACGTTTCATCTTCAAAGCTCTCACTGATGGAAGGAGGTTTTGGCTCAGAATCTCACGATACATGGCCCCATTCATTCTGTCCTTAACACGGATCCGTCGTCCTGTCCCCTTAGCAGAAAAACAGCCCCAAAGCATGATGTTCCCACCCCCATGCTTCACAGTAGGTATGGACGTTCTTGGGATGCAACTCAGTATTCTTCTTCCTCCAAACACGACGAGTTGAGTTTATACCAAAAAGTTCTACTTTGGTTTCATCTGACCACAAGACATTCTCCCAATCCTCTGCTGTATCATCCATGTGCTCTCTGGCAAACTTCAGACGAGCCTGGACATGCACTGGCTTCAGCAGCGGAACACGTCTGGCACTGCAGGATTTGATTCCCTGCCGTTGTAGTGTGTTACTGATGATGACCTTTGTTACTGTGGTCCCAGCTCTGCAGGACATTCACCAGGTCCCCCCGTGTGGTTCTGGGATTCTTGCTCACCGTTCTCATGATCATTTTGACCCCACGGGATGAGATCTTGCGTGGAGCCCCAGATCGAGGGAGATTATCAGTGGTCTTGTATGTCTTCCATGTTCTGATAATTGCTCCCACAGTTGATTTTTTCACACCAAGCTGCTTGCCTATTGTAGATTCACTCTTCCCAGATGGTGCAGGTCTACAATTCTTTTCCTGGTGTCCTTCGAAAGCTCTTTGGTCTTGGCCATAGTGGAGTTTGGAGTCTGACTGTTTGAGGCTGTGGACAGGTGTCTTTTATACAGATAATGAGTTCAAACAGGTGCCATTAATACAGGTAACGAGTGGAGGACAGAAAAGCTTCTTAAAGAAGACGTTACAGGTCTGTGAGAGCCAGAGATTTTCCTTGTTTGAAGTGACCAAATACTTATTTTCCACCCTGATTTACAAATAAATTCTTTAAAAATCCTGCCATGTGAATTCATGGATTTTTTTGCTTATTCTGTCTCTCACAGTTGAAGTGTACCTATGTAAATTACTGACCTCTGTCATCATTTTAAGTGGGAGAACTTGCACAATCGGTGGCTGACTAAATACTTTTTTGCCCCACTGTATATATATATATATATATATATATATATATATATATATATATATATATATATATATATATATATATATAATACAGATAACAATATAACGGCAAACATTTAGGCTAATAGTAATAAATGTGTTGCTAAGATTAGTCGTTACGACAAAAATCACCACCCAATCACACATTTCCCTTTATAGTGTAAAGTTTACATAAACATTTAATTATCTGAAGCTCAGAATGTTAAAAAAAATCTTCTTTTTTTTTTGTAGAATTTATAGAAATTTTGAGTTTAAAGAAGAAAATTGTGCAGCATTTAAGTGATGGATTATGAAACTGTAGGTTTTGGAGATGCTAAACAATTCCTGTTTATTCCCATGTTCCAGTAATGAAATGATGCTCCAGCTGCTTCGGTGGCATCTCGTTGTTTTCTGTCTGTTTTTGGAAACTGTTCTAGTTCTATCCCTAGACCAGTGGAAGGAACACTTTAAAATACCCACTGATGTGAACTTTTTTGTGTAGACAATGTTTTCTGCTTTTCTTTTTTCTTTTCTTTTCTTTTCTTTTCTTTTCTTTTCTTTTCTTTTCTGAAGAAGCTGTTTGTATAATCACTCTGATTAATTAAACTTAGACACCTGTTACCTCTTCATCATCTCCTTTGATGAAAACTCTTCTCTCATTCTCTTCATCGTCTCACACCATCGCTCTTCCATCTGCAGCTCTTTTTTATTTCTTGTGGCCAGGATGCTGTGTTGTACATTTAAGCCTTTTTTCAAGAGCCTCCTCCAGGTTGAAATGTGGGACAGGAGAGAGAGAGCGGAAAAGGGAACCTGCCTGCTCGAAAAGCAGTTTTCTTTTTTATTTATTCTTGTATAAATCAGAAATTTCTGTTAAAAAAAGCTTACCGGTCTGCCGCTTTACGCCTCACCTCCTCCTCACCTAGTGCTGAGGATACTGTGGTTCTGGCATCACAGCGCTGGCACAGAGAAGCAGGGAGGAAAGAAATCAATAGACATCAACATGCAACACTGCATCAAGACTGTTACTGCCCAGAGAGAGGAAAGGGATGCAGCGAGAGACGAGCGGAGAGGCAGAGTAAGCAAAAGGAACAAAAAATGCAGAGAAGACGACATAATCAGGAGGGAAAAATGGGTTTGATTTAACCAGAGAATGAAAAGGAAGCAGAACAAGGCGAGGGGTTAATTATAAAGGCTAATTACAGACACAGAGAAGAGATGCTGCAGAGTTGGAGGTGAA
>NC_091744.1:82856573-82966573 GCF_043380555.1 Nothobranchius furzeri
AGAGGGGACAGGTGGGTGGAGTCCGGGCACAGGGGCGTGCACGGCAGGGGAGGTCGGCTGCTGGAGCAGGACGAGGAGAAAATTAGCAACTATGAGATGGAGATGAAGCCTTTACAGCCCAGAGACTCCACTACCCACAAGCCCCATGGGCACGGAGAGGAGAGGTCCGGGCACGCTCACGGCGAGGGGCGCTCGCACGGCGGGCAGCGACAGAGACATAAGAACCGGGCCGGGACAGAGGGGGGGAAAGACACGGTGCACACACGGGACAGGTCGGGGGAGAAAATGGATTCACGTCCTCTACGGCGGGACCTCACCCTGTCCCCCCCTCTGAGGTCAACCCCCATCACCCCAGACCGGCAGGACCTCAGCCTCACGCCGAGCAAGGCCAATTCGGTGAGTTCTAAGCCCCGCCCACAACGCCGTCAAGCACAGCTGGCAGTAGTTTTATTCTTGCACACACACGCCTTTACGAATAAAGTTTTATCATCTAAGCTTTTTCAGGCAAACGTGACAACTCAAACTTGTGTGACCTTTGACCTCCCTGTGGAGAAAACGAGAGGTCCCAAGCACATTTCTGGAGATTGAAGGCTCTTAGAAAGTATTTGGTGTTTAGTTCTCTTCTTTTAGCATTTTAAAAACCTTAAAAACAATTAAATAAAACGAACGATGATGATTCACAAACGTGATAAAAGAGTTTTAGGATTTGTTTGAAACCACTTTTGATGTTTTTAGTCCTTTCATCACCAGTTTAGTCCACATGGTGAACCTTATAAATCTGGAGTTTCTCTCACCGCTGTGACAACAGCCACCAGCAGCTGTTTACCTGTCGGGTGGTTCAGTGACCTGGTCTGATCAACTGATCGCCCCCCCCCCCCCCCCCCCCCCCCAGACGAGCCAGCTGTGTGGTTGTGACAGCAGAGTCAGGTGTTTTGCTCCTTTTCGCCTCCCGTTTTTTTATTTGCTGCTCTTCTATTTCTGGCTCTTCTCATGCGTGCAGCACACTCAGCTCCTCCCAGGAGAGACGCTGTTATTCCTGTTTTTAAATTCTCTCACACTCCTTTCCTCAGTCTGGAAATTTGAAATTTGGTTTTAGTTTTAGTTTTTTAGCAAGTAGACGAACGTTTAGCTTCTTCATCTACTTTAAATTGTGGATTTAATTCATTTAAAAGTTAATCTTTCATTTTTTTTAGATTTGTAATCACTTATTCTGCCACGACAGCAAACTTCCTCTGTGTCTGATGACTGAATGCTGCCGTCTGATTGGTTGGTTAGTTATTTGTGTTAACAAGTGTTTATGTGGGTGGTCCGATCAAAGTGTAATGATTTAAATTACATGTTATTTAATAAGCCATGAGACGTAGGATTCCATAGGAAATATGAAATCAACCTTATGGATCTGTTGGGTTATTTTAACCAGAAGATTGGAACTTTTTATTGCAGGGATTAGATAACAGCTTCGTATTCACTCAGAGACAACAGAAGAGAGAGTCGAGTTTAAAAGTTTAAAGATTTATTACTAAACAAATTAAAACTAGACTAACTTTAACACTAAATGAATGGTGTAACTAAGGTGAATGAGACGGAGAATGGGGTAGTGTGGAATGCTGCTCAGAACCAGCAAATCCGAAGAAGCGATTAGTTCTGATGGGAAATGAAGGTGATGTCTTCGCTCTAAGCTTTGGTTAGGAGATTCATAAACACATTCGACGCCGTTCCGTCGGTCTACATACGCTGGTGGAAGTCCCTGTTAGATCAGGAATGTCGAGGACCAGCTGGACCCTTTCTGGAACCGAAGCCGGTAGGAAAAGCAGCGGTTGCCGACCAGACCATTCTTTGAGATACTTCCAGGTCACGACAGTTTTGTTGGCATCTAGTGAGACCCAAACCTGGGTCTTGATGGTTCAGCTTTTATTCTGAAAGGAACCGTTGCAGCAGTTGGAACAGCAACAGATTTTATCCAGCTTGTCAATCAATCAAAGACACTTTATTAATCCCAGAGGGAAATTAGAGTTTCAGTACACACAATTCAGAGATCAGACATACGTGGGCAAGACACATGACAAGTATTGGTGACTGTGGTCATTCGCAACCCTGAGTCGCGCTACCTTAATAGAGATAAGAGGGTAACATGAGGATTGGTTCGGGAGGGAAAAAAAGGCACTTCAGAGTTACCCTCCCACCAGGAGGGCAGCTTTGCTCTGCAAAAAAACACCTCAACAGATATGCAACAGACTTCAGACAACACAACATAACATGAGACTCCAATAGGAAGGCGGGGGGGGGGGGGGGGGGTGTGTGTGTGCTGGGATCCTGTTTCCCCCCAGCGAGAGCAGCCATCTACGGCGCTCAGCCACTGTAGCCACAGGGGGGAGGGAGATCTCGGGAGAAGCGCAGAGCACATTGACTCCTGCAGGTTGATGACCTCGCCAGGCTGAAGTCCACCAATCCGAAGGCGGGGGGGGGGGGGGGGTTGGGTTTTCACAGCATCTGTCTGCATTCCTTCGTGGGGGTTTGTTCCTAGCCGCTCAAGGCTGCTAGGGCGTCACATTCAGATAACAAGAATTTGTTTGGGTCAGGCTGTGATAATTTTCCTCTCTGCCTTCAGTCTTTAAACTGATCATTCCAGTCCTTCAGTGAAGCCAATTTTGGGTTTTAAGCTTGTCCACACCGTCCGGTGACTCTCTCCGAGATGACATCCATTTTGTGCACTAATACCGGTATCACAGCTAGAACATTGTCCAGGTTACGATTCACCTCGAGTAACGTCCCCGTCTGACAAGTCTCCACACGGACGGTGCTTTCCGTGGGTGCGGGTCGCCCTCCAATCGCTCCCGTCTTCCCAAATTTCCAGAGAACCAGATATCCTCCCACTCCAATCAGGAGAAATCCAGTGATCATCAAGCCGAATATCCACATGTCTTCGACATCCTCAATGGACAGCTGAGAGAGGCATATGATCTTCCATTCCCTCCAGGAATCCAGCATATACCCCACCGGGTGTGTCCCGTGTGGACATGTGGGAGCCCCCTGCTCCGTTCTCATTGTTGAAAAAATCTTATCGATCGCCTTGAATGACCAATTTATCAAATCCAAGGTTAAAAATAGGGTTTTTCAGAAGAAATGCAGAGAAGCGCTCTGTGGGCAGACAGGACAAAGAGCCTTGGGAAAAAAATATAAGGGAGCAAAAAGAGAAGCGTCTGTACTCCGCGAGTGCCAGGAAGAAATAGTTGGTTCTTTTGGTTGAAGAGGAAAGTTACGGATTGGCCACTCCGACAACTTCTCTAGAACGCTTTGAACTGGCGTTAAAGATGACGTGGGCATAGTTTTATTCTTTGGATGTTTTGGTTTATGGTCGAATGAAAAGATGACAGATTTACCAAACACCACCGAAACCACGCCTCCGTCAGATCTGGCAGATTCTGATTGGATCAGTAAAGCAATGTGTCATGTCTTAACGCTACGTGAGATCAGTCCTAGTGGAACATTTAAAGTCACATTACTTATTATATTCTATAGAATTATAATAAAGTAATTAATATTTTGATTTCACAGATTGGTCACATCTTATTATTGACTAACACTTTGTTTGATTAGTTTTATTAAAATAGAGTTCTTTGATTTATTAAAAGGAGAGAGTCCTTTTCTTCATTCTTGAGCTGGAAAGAAGCAGTTTATAACAAATGCATGAGACCTTGAGGCCGTATCTCATGCAGACTAGTTCTGTGTCAGAGGAGAGGGGGAGAATGACTTTTGGTGGAAAACAGTCATTTCATACCATTACAAAAGTTAGACAACATTTACTGTTAAAAAAAAAAACAATTTCTTGATTTTATTTTTGCTCCTCAAAGGTCCAGCTTCCTAAGATGGAGCAGCTGATTGGTCAAAAATGTCTTAAAGGTTTGTTTTTTGAGTTCTTCAAGAGACGTTTATGATGAATAAATCAAACAACACCTTAGCTACACATATGTTTTTATTTCAGACAGTTTAGGATCAGCATTTTTAATCAAAAAGAAATGTTACCTTTAGTTTGGATTTAGAGTTTTATAACAGAATGTAGAAAAACGTTTTTAAAATACCGAAAAGAAGCAACCTAATTAACCAAGTTGCTCATTTCCCCCTGAATCGATAGCCACGATCGGAGTATTGATTATTGCAGCTTTACACTATTGAGCGTTTTATGTCTTCATGGCTTCATAACTGGTCAGCAGCTGTATGGTACATTTGTCACTAAACCACTACGCATCGATTTGACTAAAAGGATTTGTTAGCCGCTGTCATGAGGATACATCCCGTCCACTGTGACATAACACAGCGTTATCCTGCATATTAAGATAATCCTGTGGGAGAAGCTACGAGTTCACCCTTGTAAAATAAAAGATGCTTTATGCCGTGAGTGAGCCGCAGGGATTACACTGTTGTAATATGATTTATTTTTTAGGGAGTGATGTAACTCGGCTTGGTGGATGGCCCTGACCGCGCTAATCCTGGATGATAATATGGTAGCAGCATTAGCTAATGAAACCAACAGGAAAACCAGTTTGGAAACAAGCTCATTAAACTCCTCAGTTCTAAAACAGATTTCTCACTTTGGTTTGTCTGCAGCGGTTTGATGGAGGAGGGGCCGAAGTGTGTGAAAAACACACACGCAGACATGTACAGTACACAGATCCATGTGCAGAAGCCCAGCAGTCCTCTCTGCACCTTAGTAACAACAGAAAGAAGAGCTAGCCCCTTCCTCACAGAGAGCCCCCTATTGGTTAACCAGCGCTCTGTTGCTAGGGAACAGCGTATGCCTTGCATCAACTGCAGCCAATCGGTGTGTCAGGGATGCTGGAAGGAGGGGTGGGTGTGCTTGTGTGTGTGCGTGTGTGTGTGTGTGTGTGTGTGTGTGTGTGTGTGTGTGTGTGTGTGTGTGTGTGTGTGTGTGTGTGTGTTTGTGTGTGTGTGTGTGTGTTTGCATCAGCAGAGAAGTAAGTGAGATTTGTGTAAAACAGGTTCACAGAATACACAGATACTATCTCGCTCACATGAATACACACCGAGCGCCATGGGAACAACCGCCGAGGCTGCTCCGACTCGCAGACGAGGAGCGGCACACGTCTTCAACCAGTCAGTAAATGAACACCGGTGTCCTGGAGTCAGCTTCAAACAGAAACCTGCATTAGAAAGATAAACGAAAGCGTTGCATGAAGCTTTGATAGGAGATCAAGCCTCAGCTCCGCATCCAGAGACATCACCGATGTCCTTCCTAAAGGTGCGAACTGACAATTCCCCAGACAACCACGTCTTCCCATGTCCATGGCAACCACAACAGCAGGAGAGCACAAACGATTCTGGAATAGAAACAAAATCCCCAAATAAAGAGGGGATCTGCAGAGGAACGGGAGGATAAAAATATCCTGGAAACGTCCATCGTATAAACATCATCTACAGGTGTCAACGTTAAAAGGCAACGTATTTACAGAGTGTGTGTGACACACGTGCAGCAGAAGAGAGTTTGAACTGGTGTGTGTTTAGATAATCTTCCGTGGAGTCCTGATCCCGGTCAGCATTCCCGGGTGGGCCACTGAAGGAAGGATCAGCTCAGTTGTCAAGCCTGGAAATGATAAAAGCTCCGTACGTGTCTGTGAGAGGGAGATAAGCTGGTGTGTTTGAAGCATTATTCATCATGATAAAAGGAACTCTTGGTGATATTTTCTATTTGTGCTTCAAATTTCTGATGAGGATCAAAGCGCACACAAAGGCGACAAGCTGGAGGCGTTTTATCGTGCAAGTGGAGTCGCTGCACAACTCGATTTCAGGCTAAAGCTTTCATAAATGATAACAAAAGAGCTCATCTGCAGAGAGATTTGCAAACTTTTAATGTGCATGCAGTGTTGGTGTAGGAAATGTAAATACTGAAAGTAAAATTTAGATGTTTTAACCCGAAAAACCCTAACCCTAAACATATCAGTGTCTCTTTGACAGAGACGGTAATCACATGGGCTGCTTTTGTTTGATGGTAAGATTGTTGTATGGTTTGTATTTAGAATTCAAGCTTAATTAGACTCTTATTTTGAAGGATTAAAGGGCGTTCTATACTCTTCTATGGAAGAGATGTCACCTGTTATCAGTAAAAAAAATTATTGTTGTTCGTAACTTTTCGCTGGAACCTATGCACTGCCTGGCCAAAATAAAAAGTCACCACCAACAGGTAGGAGCCTCCTATTGGATAATTACTGCAGGGCGATGATCTTTCAGCTGCAACAAGTTATTTAACACAACTGGTGCAACGAGCTGCTTCTCAGTTCCTAAACAACCATGTGGAAAGACGCACCTGGTGGTGGTGGAAAAGATGTTAGTCTGTGTGAGAAGGGTCAGGTCACTGGCATCAAGCAGAGAAAACATCTAAGGAGATGCAGAAACGACTAAAACTGGGTTCAGAACTGTCCAACTCATTATTAACTCATTCGACTAAAGTCGTCATTTGCATGTTTTTACTGTGTGTGCATCGGAACGAGCCCCTGCACCGTGAGAACAAACATCTCCGCTCTAAAGTTGATCTTCATCCGCGTACGTCACACGTCACGTGATCAGGAAGCAGAACATCCGTGTGTTAGGAGATCATTTTGGGCCGCAGCTGTAAAAAAAAAAGTGAGGCGCGAACCGGAACAGCTTCTGCCGATCACAATTCAACAACGGATTATGAAAGAACGGATAACGCTCGAAACGCGCCGATTCTTCTTGATGTAAGAGGTGAGTCTCCACTTTGTTTTGGTTGTTTTGGCGTCGACATCATGCTAGCGCGCAACGTTCTGTGACTCTTAAAAAACAGTAAAAACGGTGAGAAACGCTGGCAGCGAATGAGTTCAAACTGGTCTGATGAGTCCAGATGGATCCTGTCTCAGCGTGAAGGTGTATCAGGGTAAGAAGAGAGGCAGGTGAAGTGATGCACCCATCATGTCTAGTGCCTACTGTACAAGCCTGTGGGGGCAGTGCTATGATCTGGGCTTGCTGCAGGTGGTCAGGTCTAGGTTCAGCAACAGGAAGTGCTCCACGGATGAGATCAGCTGACTACCTGAATATCCTGAATGACCAGGTTGTTCCATCTTCCCTGACGGCACGGCCACATTCCAAGATGACAACGCCAGGATTCATCGGGCTCAGATAGTGAAAGAGTGGTTCAGGGAGCATGAGACATCATGTTCATACCACAGAGTCCAGACCTTAACCCCATCTCTGGGATGTGCTGCAGAAGGCTTTATGCAGCGGTCAGACTCACCGTCATCAATGCTACATCTTGGTGAGACATTAATGCAACACTGGATGGAGATAAATCTGGTGAAGCTTATGGAAACAACGCTGCAGCGAGTGTGTGTCGTAATCAAAGCTGAGGAGGTCCAACCAGATATTAGTGTGTGAGATTTTTTGCCGGGTATGATTTGTGTTTCAGTGCATCTTTGTTTTATTTTATAGTTTTTGTCAAATGTTGCACTAAAGTGCCGTAGTCGAATTTGTTTTTTTAAGTCAAACATTTTGTTGTGTTTTGGTTTCTTTAAACAAAACTTTCTCATGTTTCTCATTTTAAATAAAAACAAGGTTTATTTTAGCGGACTTAAGAAATAAGTCCCAATAATTATATTCAATAATCACAATAAGCATTTAAGGGCTGAACAATCATCAGACTAAGAGAATAAACGTTCCGATATAGAATGTGAGTGGGGCGTTCCCGGCGCCGGGGCGTTTCTCCCTCCACGCAGTGATGCAGCGATCTGCAGGAACATTTTTCAGTTGGGATGCTCTCCATAGATGAGCATAATTTAATTTTGGGGCTTGAGTTTTGGCTGCTGTTCAGTGTCTTGAATGAAAAATCTCATTTATTCCTTTATGAGCTGCAGAAGAGAAGATGAACAGCTCGCCTGCCTCTGGTCAAAATAAGACACGTTAAGGTCCTTCACACAAATCTAAATGAAATGTTCCAAGTTTTGTTGTCAATACACTGATTTATGGGTTTTATCTGTCCGAACAGATTATGTTTCTGAGATCTCATCATTTTGATTGAACCCACTAATTAAAAGTTATAACAGAATGATTCTGCTCCGGTGCAGATTTACTAATTAGAGTAAAAGCTTTGAAAAAGAAAATGCGTTTTCAGACTATCTGGTCTGCAGAGTAAAGGTTTGAATGAAGCTGGTTGGAAGATGATGGTCGGCACCTGTGGCCAGGTGATCATCTCTGACACAGATCTGTGATATGCCTAACGCCAGCAGAAACCGTGTTCTTCTTCCATGTTGCATTAATGCAGCGGAACAGCCATGCAGAGTCCCATTCTCCCTCTCCCTCTGCAGCCACCAGCAAAAATGATCTCAGGCTTAAATTAAACTTCAGGTCCTTACATATGTTGTCCGTTATTAAGACCAAACTGCATTTAAAACCGGAGGAACAGGAAATGATTAAGATCAGCGAGTGTATTCGGCTCTTCTGAGAGAGACAGGTGGGCAGAGAAGCTGGCCTTCACCTGTTCACCCGGGCTGTCAGCAAGCATCTGCTCTGGTGTCACGTCACCAACATCACAGGACTGTTTTATTTATCCTAAAATGCCAATTGTTCCTTTTTTGTGTTTATTCAGCTTTCCAGAAACTTTTTTTTGTTGTATGTATTTAAAAATCTTTCAGGTGTATTTAAAGAGCAAGCCTAGCAGATCGAGAGGGCGGGGCCACTAACAAATACACACAGACAAACACACACACACACACAGGCTCATAAAGACATTAGCTGTGTCTCAATTCAGGGTCTGCGTCCTTCGAAGGACCCAGCCTACTCGGCCGGCGTGGGCTGGGTCCTCCGTCGGCTGAGTAGACCGGATGTTAACGGCTGTGAATTTGGACAGGCCTAGCCTTCTTGAACTCCCGCCAGTCCTTCAGCGAACGTTCCGTCGCCTAGCAACCGTGGAACCGCTGAGCAGAAGGAACTTTAAACGATGGAGCTCGAAGTTTTATTTAGCTTTTTAAACATTTCCTTGACTGTTGGAGAGCTAATTCAGAGAAAATACTTTCGACAAGCTGAGCAAAGACGTGATAATAGTTTTTAATCCTTTCTAAGGGTCTTAATTTGACCAAAACCAATTTATCACCTTTTAAGACTTTTCAAGACCCAGCGGATACCCGAGACTGCAATAAAAGCACTTTTACTGTAACATTTCTAACTAAAATAACGTTCATGTATCACAAAAAGTCCTTAACCTAACGGTTTTCAAGTTTATGCTGACATTTATATGCACAATCCTCTCCGACAGCTCCCGCTTCACTGTCCGCCATTGTTTTTAAAAGTTCTGCCGTCTGGCCCGCAAGGTATCTTGGGAAATGTAAACCACTGAAGGATACACCGGACCCATCCTTCATACAGGCGAAAAGAAGGCCGGATTCGTCGACCGCATTTGAAGGAGTCGTCGAATTGGGACAGGCCTAGTCGCGGCACTGTGACGTAACCGGCCGACGAATCCGTCCGACAAAGGATGCAGACCCTGAATTGAGACACAGCCCCTGTGACATCATATGGTACCAGCTAACGTTCTAGGGTACCTCCTAGCCAATAGCGATGGCAGATTTAAATTCAAATGCAGTGCAGAGTTTTTACCTGACAACGGCACAACACTGACAGTTTTAGGCAGAAAATTTAAATTTTAACTAAAATGCACTAAAGTGCTAAACTACTGACAACACGTGTCTGCAGCACGATTAGACACACATTTATATAGTTTTTCAGAAAAAAAAGTAGATTTGGGGGTGACGCTCTTTAAATTGAGTCTGATTTAAAGATTTAAAACACAACAACAAAATCAGAGTTTTGATTTGTGGTATGTTTTAGTGTAAAAGTCACAAATAACATCCGTCTTACTCTTTGCAAAAGGATCCTTGAATAGTCTCCGTTCAAAGAAAATAGTTATTTTGTGACATTTAGGAGATTTAAGCTGTTTAAAAATGACACTTCTACATGCTTTGATCTGACTAGCAGTTAGCTCATCAATCCTGATGAGTGTAAGTTAGTTACAGGATAAAAGTTTGTCTAATAAACTCAGATCTAGTCACCCTGCAGATAAAAACTTCTGCAAAATGAGTTCAATGAGTTTTTACAGGAACCGGGCTGCAGGGCCGTTGGAACCATCAAGCCAAGAAAAACTGTGTCCGCGTTTCTTCACGTCCCAGAACCGCAATAAAAAGATTTTCTGCACAGGCAGAGCAGTCATCCTTTAGAAAATGTTTGTAATAAAATCAGATGATAAGAAACATCAGGTTTGGAAAAATTTCACATGATCCTCCTGTTTCCTCCAAAACACGTCTGGTTTAAAGAAAAGAGAATAAAAAAACAAAAAAATTCGCAATAATCCACGAGGTCTGGTGTATTTTTGTTTTTGGGGTTTGCTCGCTCAACCTGACTCAGTTTCACTGATTTTAGTTCATGTTTGAAATTGTGTTTTTAAGGGTGAACGCTGATGCCGCGGTCTTGGCCCAAACAACAGATTCTGAATCTTCTTAGGAATAAAATAAAGATTAAGTGAAGAAAATAGAATATTTTAGAAAGAATAAATACCCGAGCCATCCAGCAGAGCTGCTGAAGGGCTGTGGACAGGCTGATGTGCTAATTCAGAGAATACTATGAATAGAAATTGTGATTTATTAATAATAGAATAACAATGCTTTATACAAAAAGCAGCTGGTCATTGTGCTGAACATCCTGCTTGTTTTCTAAAGAGTTTAAACCTCTTTTGTTGTTTTTGTGAGGTTATAAATGACTGGTTTTATGTTTACATGTGTGTGTGTGTGTGTGTGTGTGTGTGTGTGTGTGTGTGTGTGTGTGTGTGTGTGTGTGTGTGTGTGTGTATGTGTGTGTGTGTGTGTGTGTGTGTGTGTGTGTGTGTGTGTGTGTGTGTGTGTGTGTCCGTCCTTAATAATGACACCTTCTCTCTTCTCTCTCTTCACTCTCCCACGCAGGTCTACAACTCTATCCTGGTCGTCATGGTGATCCTGCTCAACATTGGAGTGGCTATTTTGTTTATCCATTTTTTTATTTGAAGAGAGCGCTGCTTTCAGAGTCACCCAACCTATGCTAGACAAAAACCACCAGTATTACAGCGAACCTGCTCCCCCTGCGAGCTCCAGGCCGAGGGACGACCAGGACCGCTGAAGGCTGCGCCATCGTTCATGCTGAAGGGGGCCGAGCCGGGCCGAGCTCGGTCCAGCCATTGGCGGAGGGCGCTGAGCCCAAAGAAATGGATGGAAGATTGGTAAACAGTCCAAACAAATGGACCAGAGGAGATTACCGAGTCCAGACAGTGGACTCGGGTGAGCTTTACCCACTCACAACCAGACTCAAGTGGGCTGAACTGGTCTGACTCTCGGGTTGACCAGCCCGCAGACTGGACTGACAAACGTTTTCATTGTCAAATCATAGTTTTCAACAGATTTGTAACATCTAATTTATGAATGGTTATTTCTCTCATGTGCAATATGTTGATGGTTCTGTTTTTGTCACTTTCCACTCTTTGTAAAACTCCTGCCTTTAAGTTGGTCCACGGGCCTCGGCGTCGTTACTGATGGGTCATTGTGTGTGTGTGTGTGTGTGTGTGTGTGTGTGTGTGTGTGTGTGTGTGTGTGTGCGTGCGTGCGTGTGTGTGTGTGATCTTCAGGTAGGTCAGTGGTCGTCTCAGCCACTTATTAAATCATCAGAACATTTCCCAGCGGTTGCGGTCACATTCTGTCTTTGCTTTTTCCGTCTTATCTTTCCAACACCACCTCCACACACACACACACTGATCATGGAGCAGAGGTCTGTTAGAGGAGCTGCTGGTCCAAAACTAATTCTTCCTATCCATGCTCTGCGTCACCAGAGGAGGCCTGTAGAAGGAATTGTGCCCCCCAGTGGTGCAACAGTAGTGGTACAACTTCTCCAAACTTGACCCAAACACCATCCTATCTTCTCTAACTCCCAGATGGCCTCGCAGCACGGATGTGACCTAGACTCCTCCCACGTGAAAGAGTCCTGACGGCGCTCTGGGGAAGGACTTCACACAGGACTCACGACGATGGAGGGGTTCTTACTTTCAGTTGGTTACAGATCATTTAATTCAATTCATTTGTTCATCAAGCTCCAAATTCCGACCTGAGTCGTCTCAAGGCTCTTCAAACAAAGTCCAGTTGGAATTTTATGTGTTTAAAAGATGTATTATTTGTGACTACGCTCCATCATTCACCACTCAACCAGGGCTGGAAGTCCAGGAAGACAAACCAACATTTCCTAGCTCCTTCTGAAAAATTTCCAAGCATCTCCAGTTTTCCAGAAAATATAAATCCTTCCATTGGGTTCTGTGTCTGCCGCTGAGTGGGATATAACCAGGACACCCCGACATGAAACCAAGCAGAAGGTGTTTGTTATCACATCCCCAAACCGCCTCAGCTGGCTCCTGATGATGAGGAGGAGGAGCAGCAGCTCCTCCCAGATGACGGAGCTCCTCACCCCTCTGGGTCCATCCACTCTGTGGGGGAAGTTCCTTTCAGCTGCTTGGGTCCAGGATCCAAATCCCATAAGTCAGGGGTTCAGTTGGAGCAGCCTCCTTTGTCACCATGACGCCCCCTGTGATGACATGATGCAGACTCTAACCGGGTCTGGTTCACGATTGACCTCAGATCCATGAATCTCTGAGCTCCATCTTCATTTTGTCCCCTCTGTTTCTTGATCTGGCTTTTTTTTTTCCTGTTTGTGTTCACACCTTCCTCATTACTCATCCCAACTCTGACCATCACTAACAACTTCCTGGAGGCTTTTACTGATTTTGCCTCACAGCATTTCTCTGACTCCAGACTGGAGCAGAAACTTGGCTGTAAGTTTGTTTCTGGTGTTTGTGCAGCAGCTCATGTTGGACATGCCTACAGCCTTCGAGGCAGAACAAAATGATTTTTATTTTATTTTGGGTCCCAAAATGATTTAAGAGACTCTGCCGTGTGCCATCGGCCTGGTGACGATGTCCTGCTCCACCCTTTTAGTCTGCAGCATGCTACAGCATGTCGAGCTCTTTCTATAGTTCAGATCTCCTCTTCTTTCTCTTTCTTTGTTCCTTCTTTTCTTTCTTTCTGGGAAAATATTCTGGTTCGATTTTCAGTTGTGTGGAGAAAATAATGAAAGTGTTTAAAAAACTGCGAGTCTCGTGTGGTTTTGATCCTCTGTGTGTGTGTGTGTGTGTGTGTGTGTGTGTGTGTGTGTGTGTGTGTGTGTGTGTGTGTGTGTGTGTGTGTGTGTATGTTTACGTGCACTGCGTCTACATTTTTGCAGCATCCCTGATGCAATGAGGGAGTATGCCAGCTTGAGGAGTGTGGTTTCCATGGAAACCTGAACAGAATTTCCTCATCAACAAAGAGGCGGGGTTATTGAATATGTGTTTATTTGGCTGTCAGTGAGAGAGGGAGGATGAAGGGATGATGATGAGCGTGTGATGAATATGGAAAGAAGCTTTAAAGAGCAAGTCACCCCCAAATAAACCTCTTAGCATACCATTGGCTAAGAGGTATGCTATGATGTAAACTGGTACATTATGATGTCACAGTGCTGTCGTGAGCCTGTGTGTGTGTATTCGTTAGCAGCTCCTCCTTCTCGGTCTGCCAGGCAACAGCATTTGTTGCATTTTTCAAACATGAAGTGGGAGTGGAGTTAGACTCTGGTAGGGGGTGACTTCTTAGGGCGAAACTGTAGCTACAAAACAGGTAAACAAAACTGTTTCTGTGTTTAAAAAGAACGAAAGCAGGGGGTGACTTGCTCTTTAATATTTAAGTTTAAGAGTCAGTTTTACTAAGTGTGAAGATGAAACGGCTCCTTCAAGGTTCAATCTGGGCTTTCATCGCCCTCTTCTGGACATTGTTGGGAATCACAACATCAAACTCAATCGGGATGAAGTAATAATGCATTTTAGTCATAAAGCACCTTTAAAACACCGTCTTAGACAGCACACCTGCAAAAACCCAAACCTGAATTATAAGATAACATGTAACGCTGATCAAATCAAATAAACAACAAACACAAATATATCTGGCACAGCAGTGGCTCAGGAGGTAGAGCGGGTTGTCCAGTCCTCAGAAGGTTGCAGGTTCAATCCCAGCTCCCACCAGAGAATGCTGCTGTTGTGTCCTTGGGCAAGACATCCAACCAAGAGGGGCCGGTGGCCCCAGCGCCCAGCAGGCCCCGCCAACAGGGCAGCTGTGGCTACATCGTAGCTCATCACCAGTGTGTGAATGGGTGGATGACTGATTGTGTTGTGAAGCACCTTGGGGGTTGCAAAACCCTAGAAGGCGCTATACAAATACAGGCCACTTGCCATAATAGAATTATTTTTTTATTATATTTACAAATTCTTACATTGAAAGTGAAGTAAAAGATGATGCACCGATTCTGGTTTTGAGAGCTAGTTATTTCCGATTCCTGAGCACAGTGGCGTGTCCAGATCTTTTAAAATGGGGTGGCCCATGTGAGGCACTACTTTGTGCATGGGTGGCACCAATGGTTATCTTTTTAATTTTGTTTTACTCCAAGCCTTTTGTGGACAATTCCATTTAAAGGGAATTCAGTGTGTTGGCACCTGGGGTGGCCAGTCAGATTCTATGGGTGGCATTTGCCACCCTAGGCCACTCCCTGAACACACCCCTGCCTGAGCAGCTCTGATACAGACTCATCACAAAGAAGTATTTTCATTGTGTCACCAGTCTGTAATTAACTTCTGGAAGCCCAACCTCTAACGTGGAAGAGCCGCTGCTGTTGCCTTCATAAGAATCAGTTTTACTATCAGACTGGCTCCTCACCAATTGGCCTATCAAGGTGAAAATTCACCAAATCCAGTCTCCATCAACGTTTTCAATGTAGTACGTCTTGAGAAGAGATTTTTGAATTTCTATACTGAAAAAATTTCATGAATATGAAAATGTTTCTAAATAAGTTACTGAAGTCCGTGAATTATATCAGTATTTGAATCTATCAAAAGTCATAGATATTAGTTCAACAATTCAACATTACTGTTTGGTTTTGACTGTTTCTAACTGAAGGATGCTAAAAGACGGATGGGGGCTCTCCGCGAAACCCACAGAGCACAGAAATCACACCAAGAATAAGTCAAAGGAAACCCCAAAAACACGTCACACTCATAATCTGGTCTACATGTGTCACCATTATGATCAAGACTCTAAAGTCATTTCAGTACTTAAACATACTGATAAAGCACAGATGGTGAAACCCTAGGATTAGAAAACAGAAACAGATCTACGTCACACTGTCACTTAAAGGGAGATTTTGCAAATTTTGCATATTTTTAAATCATTTTCTTGAGCATGTATGTCCTTAAATGACCCCTTACAGGGTTCACTTGCATCTTCAGCCTGGCGGCCCCTCTGTTGTGTCTTAGGAAAGAGGAGCTGACATACCTGGTGCTGCAGTCTGGTTCCAGCAAGTTTCCTGCATGTTTTAGATCATGAACACAGCTGATTTGTTTTATTTACTGATGAATCACTCTTGCAGACACTAAGGAAGTCTGGCAGACGTTTCAGATGTTATTAAAGTGTTAAAAAGACTAACACATTTACTAAAACCACACCAAAACTAGTTGTCCTTAAACATTCATGGACTCTCCCATCTTGACTAACAATGTGGAAGGCTGTTGTTGGTTTGGCATCCAGGAATCAGCAGCAAACGTCTCAGCTAGTAGAAGCTAACCATTAGCAACTCCACCACACAGCAGATCTCCTCCAGGCTTGTGTTATTTGTGGAGATAACACGTCAACATTGCAGAGCAAACAGAGGCCGTGTTCGAGTTGAGCAGCGCTTCGCCTGGAAAGCAGACAGAAGCAGCGGGGGAGTGGCTGAAAGCCGGCGTTTAAGTCGAACACGATTTCCTGCATGTGTAGCTCATGGGTGACGATGGCTGAAGATATTGCGTTAGAATTCATACTTGTTTAATTATTTATTTTAATTCTGGTGCCTGTTGGCAGCTGAAACACAACCTCACGTGCTTGTGGATATCATATATTGTATATGAAGACATGACTGTAATAATAAGTAAAGGTTATCAGCTGTAGGTTTAGAGTGCTCATAGGAAACGTGACAAAAGAACACAAAACACATTCCTCTTTATGGCCTATATAGTTGTCATCAACAACATAACATGATTTACAGAATACATGTGACCAACTAACATTTCATGTTCTACCACCGGATGTGGTAGGGCTGTCGTGGTTGACACGTCTCTGCAACATTGCGTGGTCATCGGGGGCAGTTCCTGTGGAGTGGCAGACCGGGGTGGTGGTCCCCATCTTTAAGAAGGGTGACCTGAGGGTGTGTTTCAGCTACAGGGGGATCACACTCCTCAGCCTCCCTGGAAAGGTCTACTCCAAGGTACTGGAGAGGAGGGTCCGATCGATAGTTGAATCTCAGATTGAGGAGGAGCAATGTGGTTTTCGTCCTGGCCGTGGAACTGTGGACCAGCTCTATACCCTTGCAAGGGTGATGGAGGGGGCATGGGAGTTTGCCCAACCAATCCACATGTGTTTTGTGGATTTGGAGAAGGCTTATGACCGTGTCCCCAGGGCCACCCTGTGGGGGACGCTCCAGGAGTATGGGGTGGGTGGCTTTCTGTTGAGGGCCATTCAGTCCCTTTACCAGAGGAGCGTGAGTTTGGTTCACATAGCCGGTAGTAAGTCGGACCTGTTCCCGGTGAGGGTTGGACTCCGCCAGGGCTGCCCTTTGTCACCGGTTCTGTTCATAACCTTTATGGACAGAATTTCTAGGCGCAGCAGTGGTGTGGAGTGTGTCGAGTTTGGTGGCAGGAGAATCTCATCTCTGCTTTTAGCGGATGATGTGGACCTCCTAGCTTCATCCAGCTCTGACCTTCAGCTCTTGCTGGGTAGGTTCACGGCCGAGTGTGAAGCGGCTGGGATGAGGATCAGCACCTCCAAATCTGAGACCATGGTTCTCGACCGGAAAAGGGTGGCTTTCCAACACCGGGTCGGCAGAGAGGTCCTACCTCAAGTGGAGGAGTTTAAGTATCTCGGGGTCTTGTTCACGAGTGAGGGTAGGAGGGATCGGGAGATCGACAGGCGGATTGGTTCGGCGTCTGCAGTGATGCGGACGCTGAGCCGATCTGTCGTGGTGAAGAGGGAGCTGAGCCAGAATGCCAGGCTCTTGATTTACCGGTCGATCTACGTCCCAATCCTCACCTATGGTCATGAGCTTTGGGTAATGACCGAAAGAACGAGATCGCGGATACAAGCGGCCAAAATGAGTTTCCTCCGTAGGGTGGCCGGGCTCAGCCTTAGAGATAGGGTGAGGAGCTCCGACATTCGGGAGGGACTCGGAGTAGAACCGCTGATCCTCCCGATCGAAAGGAGCAAGTTGTGGTGGTTTGGGCATCTGGTCAGGACGCCTCCTGGACGCCTCCCTGGGGAGGTGTTTTGTGCATGTCCTGCCAGTAGGAGGCCCCCGGGTCGACCCAGGACACGTTGGAGAGGTTACATCTCCAATCTGGTCCGGGAACGCCTTGGGGTCCTGCCGGAGGAGCTGGTGGAGGTGGCTGGGGAGAGGACGGTCTGGAGCTCCCTGGTTGGGATGCTGCCTCCGCGACCCGGACCCGGATAAGCGGAGGAAGACGACGACGGTTCAGTTGGTTAAAAACACAAATATTGATTTGGATGAGTGTGAGAAAGCTGCACCAGCATATCAGAAATAACGGAGGGACTTTTTTAACTCAGTGTTGCAACCAGTGATCCATCGTTAATTCAAAGTAGAGAGAAGATGATGCAAATGTTATTTTCTTAAACCCAATGTGATAAGCACCCCTCTTCAAGACTGCAGATAGTGTTTTGGCTGTCCTTATCTGATGGTTTTTCTTTCCTCTGGGCTGGATCTCTGATAAATTTGACCTTAAACAGGGTTTATCTTTACTTGTGTTTGGTAGCAAACTTTTGTACTTGTGGTAAGTTTATTTCGTCAATAAGTAAATGAAATTAATTCCTGTCCCGTTGTGCTTACCTCTTTCTGACCGTCATCAGTACACGGTTAAGGAAGTAGAAATGAATGGAAACATGATTTGTAAAAAATAACTGTATTTTTTTATTTTTACTAACTGAAACAAAAAACTATCTAGTTCAGAATTTTATCAGCTTTTTTCAATTGTTTATTATTTATTTATTTATTGGCAGAAATCCAGCATTCATTTAAGAAAACAAAGTGTTCTTTCTTGTCTTTTTGGCCTGATAGTGGAAATCATCTACAGTCAGATTCATACAGAAGGACCATCTGGACCAGCTGGCGCTCCTGGAATTCCAGGACCACCAGGTAACGGGAAAATGTGGTTCTGAATTCACAGCTCTTCTCTCACCTGTGTTTCCAGGTTTCCTGACGTGTTTATTGTTCAGGACGGGAAGAAGAGAATCAAATTGGTCAAAAAGGGGAAAAAAGGTTTATATTTAAAACAAGAAACATTTTAACTGACAGTAATGTTTTAATCTGACGTCAGATGGGGATCAGAGCTTTTTATCTTAAATTAAGCACAATACTGACCCGCTCTCTACCTGGAACCTCGGAAACTCAGCTCCTACTGCTTCTTGTGGAAACCTCGTGCTCATCATCAGGCTGGACCACCTCTCCTTGAATCTCTCAGTACTACAGAAACAGTAAAGTCTGAAGTCAACCAGCTAAATGAGTCTTTGTTTTCCAGACCCTGCCTTTGAGCCGCAAAAACGTTGCCTCCTTTGAACGATGCAATTTTAGTCATTCAAGTCATTTAATACATTTTCTTACCTTGATCTCTTGTGTCTTGATTCTGCGTGTCTTGGGTCAGGAAAATTAATCTAAACATGACAATCCTCTGCTCTCGACTGCCCTTTCCACATTTTTCATAATCGGCCAATCCCATTGTTGTCCAAACCATTGAGGAATCAGTGGAGACAGTCTTTTGGTTTTACTGGATTATTGTATACCTCCACATGCTATATGCTGATGGTAGACTAGCCTCTTCTGAACAGTTGCTGGTCAAATTTCATATTTACAACTCACAGTTATTTAGATGCCTACATCTAAGACACTTTGTTAAATCTAAATCTGAATGTTTTCCCTTGTGCCCATCTCCGACTCATCTTGATGAGATCTTTGACTGCCGAACATCTAAGAGAGTTCTAAGCCGACTTTATACTCTGCTCTCGTGTTCTGGACGTGTTCGACTCTACAGGGATGTTGGTGGTCTATTTTGGATGCACCCTCCAAGATTTGTGGGGCCGCTGTAGACCCTTTGACCACATTGTTTGGCGTGGTCACAATGGAAGCTTTGTAGGATTAAAGAGAACATGACTGCTTTGTGCTCAAGTTGGCCAAGAGACTCACATTGTCCAAGTGGAAGGACTCTTTTCCGCCAACATATGGAGCTTTTGAGTTCATCTGGAGAGGATTCGACATTGTTTGAGGGGCTTGGTGCAGGATTTTAGTGTTGTATGGTTATGTCCTCTTTTGAGAATGTACAGGTACTTGTTAATACTTTTGTGTGAATGTTTTACTTTGTTGTTTTATTAGATTGTATAATGATTAGGTATCAAACAGAAACTTTTTTGTGCTTGTATTCTGTTCTTTATGTTTGATCCAGCATAGTAAGGCGGGGTTTTGTTGTTTTGTGTGGTACTTGGTTCTAAAGCAAGGGTCTCCATCCTTTTAGAGATCATGAGCTCCAGGTCTTTCATAGGACCATTTTTTAATGAAAAGGAATAAAGGACCATTTAATGAGTAGTCACAGGGTAAGTTTTCCCAACGTTACCACAGAGACCAATTTGGTGCGCCACCCCAAAATGTTCACTGGGCTCATCTGGCTGCCCCAATGAAATTTCCTGGCGATACACTCTGTAGTAAACAGTGGCAACAAAACCGTGTCCCCAACCACTCTGGCCTGTCCCGGACGCCTCGGTGGAACCAAGGCTTTAGTTTTTAAACGTATTTTCTCACAGCTAGAGACCAGAAGATAGCCCAGTCCTATTTTAAAGGTGATAAGAATGTTTTTTCTCAGACCACAGGAAGTGTTTTGGCTCTCTTTATGTGACGTTTTCTTGCTCTGAGCTGGATCTCTGATAAATATGATCTCAGGACATTTTCATCTTCACTTGTGTTTGGTAGTAACACCTGAGATACAAATGAAATAATTTTGTTCCTGTGGTGAGTTTCTTTTTATCATTAAATAAATTGGACTCCTGTCCTCTTTAGAGTTTTTAAATGTTTCACTTCTAACCTCTATCAGATAAACGGGTGAAGAAGTAGAAATGACAGGAAACATCATTTGTAACAAGGAACTATTTATTTTTCGTCAAGTTTTTTGAACAACTGTTATGCTGATTAGTTCTGAACTGAAATGTTTTCTTATATTTCTACAGAGATTTGGTCAATCAATACTTTTGAGAAGATGAAGCTCTGTCTTCTCTCGTGTGTTTTTGGCCTGATGGCTTCCACCGTCTACAGTCAGGTCCATGTGGATTCTTCTTTAGTACAGCAAGGACCAGCTGGACCTCCAGGACCACGAGGGTTAGCTGGACCTCCAGGAATACCAGGAATACCAGGACCAGTTGGACGACCTGGAGTACGAGGTAACAGTGAAACTTCATAGCTCATTTTTCATGTGTGTTTAAACAGAGTGTGTCTGAATTGTTCAGTTCAGGTTTCCTGAAGTGTTCCATGTTCAGAACATAAAGAACAGTATCAAAAGCTCCAATCAGGAAAATAAAGTTTTAGATAAAAAGAATATTTATAGTGTAATCAGATGGTGATCAGAGCTTTTCTGTATTAAATCTGTCACAACACAACTTTTTCCAAATCAGAACCTCAGTGTTCGATTATTAGTATGACCATAGATTACTGACCCGTGTCACTTTAACAAGAGCTTTAATCTTTAATCACATCATTAGATCGACCAGTTCCTTCCTTCCTTGAGGGAGAAACGCAGATTATGTCAGGTTTTCTGTCCACTTTGGAACATGACTATCAGATAAAAACACAAGCTTTAATCTGGCTTCAGTATGAGCTCCAGTCCAAGGGCACAGATAGGATTTTCAAACTGGGGGGGACAAAGTTCCAATGTACCCTCCCCCAAACACATACACACACAGGCACGCACGCACGCACACATACACAAACAATTGCAAGAGCCTCAACTAGAGCTCAGTCAGTTTGTGTAATTTCATCCAACGGTTTACGAAATGAATGGAACGGGTGAATTTTCTGCCTAGGCTCTTCTCAGGTCCTGTCCACACGTAGCCGGGGGTCTGCCGAAACGTAGATATTTTTCTACGTTTTGGCCTGTCATCCACACGAAAACGGAGTTTTTTCACACGAAAACGGATCTTTTTAAAAACTCCGGCCAAAGTGAAGATCTGGGTTTTCTCCGTTTAGGGTGTCTGCGTGTGGACAGACAAAACCGGAGTTTTAAGGTCCGCAACGTCACTTTCCGCGACAAAAAAAATGCTGACATCACGTGTGCGACCTGTGTTTACACTAGCCGACAGCATGGATGCCCTCAGAGCTGCGCTCGCTTTATCAATTGTCCAAGCGCTTTTTGCTCGTTTGTTTTTGCAAGCGGAATTACTGCTCCTTGCGGAAGACCACAGACGAAGGACGAGGTTAAGAACGGGGGAAGTACTGCCTCCTACAGGTCTGGCATGTCCTTAACAACGTATTTATCCGGGTACGTGTGGACAGTTTTTTTAAACAAGGTGGTGTGGATGCAAGTTTTTGTAGGGGCGGAGATTCGTTTAAAAAAAACCCGGCTACGTGTGGACTAGGCCTCAGTCAGTGAGCAGGACACGCCCCCTCTCCCTCGAACATCAGTTTTAGGACTGTGAAAGTTCGACTGGAGCTCAAACTGAAGCCAGATTAAAGCTTGTGTTTTTATCTGATATTCATGTTGCAAAGTGGACAGAAAACCTGACATAATCTGCGTTTCTCCCTCAAGGAAGGAAGAAACTGATCGATCCAATGGCGTGATTAAAGATTAAAGCTCTGATTAATGTGACACAGGTCAGCACTCTATAGTCATACTAATAATCTAACACTGAATTGGACCAGCTAGACCACCAATTCTGACCAATTCTGATTGCTTCACAGCCGAACAGTAAAAAATATTAAAATTCAGTTGATAAAGGGTCTAAAGGGTTGTCCACATGTAAGTTCAAATCACCAGTTAAAATTATCTGTCCAAAGAAGTTGTGCAACGTTGATGAAAACTGAAAATTCTTTAAAATTTGTGCTGCTTTTTGGAGGCCAAAAAAAATAAGCTGTATTATATAAAAAAAATGCTAAAATTATCAAATGAAACAGGTTTTGTGTTAAGTGTTGCAGAACTGTCTTCCCTTTTGCTGCTCTGTGTAGAATAAGTAATGTCAAAATTTGGAGGGGAAACTTCTGTAAGAACAACAGCGGCATCTGCACTTAGCCAAGTCTCTGTTAAAAGTAAACTCAAGATTGTGGTCTAAAATTAAGTCATTCATAATAAAAGGTTTGTTCAGCAGAGAGCGGACATTTAAAAAATGCAATATTAATAGTGACTAGAGATGGAGTGATAGCATGATTCTGTGAAAGTCGAACTATTGGTAACTGTTGAAGATTATGTCACGCGTGCTGGTGAGTGAAGCGGAGGTGAGGATCCAATTGCAGGGGAAGAAGCAGGCAGGCAGGCAGGCAGGCAGGCACATTTAAAATGAGGATTTAATAAGGAACACGCAGGACTTTGAAACAATGAACCGACCAAACACACAGAACTGAGAGGGTTTAAATACATGAGAGCTTGGGTGATTGGAAAACGAGAGGCAGGTGGGAGCAATCAACAGAGACACATGACTGAACAGAATGGGGAGACAGGACAGGGTGTGACACATTATAGGGGTTGCATTACTTTTATCAACACACATCTTCTAGAGCAGACTCTTAGGTTGAATCATGACTTCATGTGCACACATGCAGATACATCGGCCCATTGTGTGGTTCTTCTAAACCTCAAGAAACTACTCTTCATGAATAAAGACAAGCTGAACAAATTAATCTTTAGCTCAATCTCAGACTTTTAAGACATGAAATTCAATGAGCTGGTTTAGTGTGTGTGTGTGTGTGTGTGTGTGTGTGTGTGTGTGTGTGTGTGTGTGTGTGTGTGTGTGTGTGTGTGTGTGTGTGTGTGTGTGTGTTTTCAATTTGACAATAATTATATAATGGGTTTCTGAGGAGCAGTCATATGTATTAAAACACATAACCCTGCCTGCCAAATGAAGCTGATTATGATTCTTTTTTTGGACACATGTTGGAAAATGAGGAATGTCGGGGCCAGTGGGACCACCTGGACCTGCTATGATGTGTGGACGAGGTAATTATTCAGCAAGCCTCTTAAATGGGTTCAGGGAATGATGGGAAATGTCTACGTTTCTGTAACTCATCATGCAGCAGCAGAAATGCTTAATAGAAAGATGAAAAAAAATGGCCTGTTAAGTGAACTTTGATACTGAACATATTCTACTTCATCCAGATCTCTTTGGTTCTGTTGGACAGGATGTTGAATTGTTAATGAAGATGACCACAAAGCTAGAATTGGGTATGTATGTGAATCAGTGATTATTAGTGAATGCTGACTTATTACAGCTCAATAAATCCTAGTAGGTTCTAACTAAAGGTTTTCAAAATCATTTTCCAACTCATCCAATGAGCTTTCTCAAATCACTCTCTAGTCCCTCCTTCGGAAGGGTCTTTAGTATGGAGTGCCATTTTTGATGCGATGCTTGAAAGTGAAGTGAAAAGTTTAACTGGAAACAATCTCCTGAGTTTATTGTTGGTTTTGGCCAGAGATGATAAACATCTTAAACTATAAAAAGAACCAGTTGCTTTTATATGATTCTACAAAAGCTCCGGTTCCATTGAGGGGTTTGGGAAGGGTCGAAACAGGTCAGGACCATAGACTGTAAGTTGAACAAACCGTCCATGCCGTTACCTTTAGGTTTCTGCAGAACTGAACTGAAGACGACTGGGCGTTTCCCACCATCATGGCCACATCATGCATCTCATCTTTTACCAGTCAATGAAAAGGACATGTTCCTAATTATTCATAAATTCACTTAAATGGATGAGTTACAAAATGAGCCTGTGGGGGCCTTGTGGTCGTTTCAGTATTGGATGGGTGGGGCTGGGTAACCACAGGGTTGGGGTATGGTAGCTGGTGGCCTGGGATCTTGGGCATCTGGGGCTGCCTACTGTTGTGGGAGCTGTTCCAGGAATGGGGTGGGCCCTCCACTGCTTGGCCCCTCAAGTTTTGCGGCCAAGGGTGTCCTCTCAAACTACCATCCTCACCATCCCTGTGGATTGGGAGTCCAGCTGGGGTGTGTGGCTGGGTAGGCTTGGTCGCCTCATGCTGGCTGTCCCTCACAGAGGTTCAGGTGGGCCTTTGGGTTGTCTCATTCTGGGCTTGCCTGTATTGGTGGGGGTGACAGTGTGTTGGCGTCCCCAAATGCGCTTCCTTTGACTGGAGGCTGGTGCCCTGACATACTTTGGCTGGCCCCCCTTCTACCTTCTGCCCTCTGGGCAGGCTTATTGATGTCCATCCATTGAAGGCTATCTGCTCCTGTGGTGGGCGTGGCCACTGACTGGTGCTGGTGGGACCTGGGCTGCTGCGGGCAGTTCCTCCCTTATCACATACACAACATATAAAAAACAAAACAACTCTTGGTGACAAATCCACATTCAGACACCCAGAAACACTTAGTATTACACATAAATGGCCCAATCATAATAATGGTAGAGATTGAAGAACAGTGGTCCAAGAACTGAGCTTTTGGGGGACCCCACATGTCATGATGATCAGCTTTGATCTGTGATCACCAATAGAGACAACATAACCTCTGGCTTTGAGATATGATCTGAACCAACGGTGGACTGTGCTTGATAGTCCCACCCAGTTTATCAGCCTAAAATATCAGGAGTGGCTTTTCTGGAGGAAAAAAAAACACTAATAGAATAGAATTAGATTCGAATAGAATAGAATAGAAGAACAAATTTCTTTATTGTCCCTCAGTGGGGAAATGTTAGTGTAACAGCAACAAAGCAGTATCAATTAAGAGTGACGTGAACAAAGTCTAAAGAATAAAATACTGTGAAGTGAAAATAAAAACTCAAAATATACTTAAGACTGAAATTGAATTAATTCACCAAATAAAAAAATGAACTATGTAATAAACTGTAGCAGAATATTCACAGGGAGTGAGAACATCAACAAGTATAATAAGCACATTTTCTGGCTGGTTTCTTTTACACCATTCTAAGATGTTCATCCTGTGTGACGGGAGCCTAAAGACAGATCTATATCCATGTACCAAGAGTAACTCAAATACATACAAAGTAATAAATGCACACAGTGTATATTTTTTTCTGATTCCCTGCACCATTTCTCCCATTTTCCAGCTGTTACCTTTCACTTTGTGAGGAAGGTTGGTCATAAATACTTGGTGTCCAACAAGGAGAGAGGTTCCTTTCAGAAGGCCTCTGAGTTCTGCTCCCAACAAGGAGCCGAGCTGGTCCTTCCCCAGAGTGAAGAGGAGAACAACAAGCTGACTCTGCTGATTGGTGAAGCTGATCAAACAGCCTGGATCAACAGAGAAGGGTTAGAGAGTGAACGTCTGAAGTTTTCCAAATGGGCAGAAGGACAGCCAGATGAACCCATCCAGCAAGAAAGCTGCATCGTGGTGTCTGATAAGGGCTACTGGAGAGTGTCACGAGACTGTTCTCTGAACGCCTACATCGTCTGTCAGATATAGAAAGATGTAATCTGACATGTTGTTGCTTAAAAAGGCCAAAAAGATTATTTAGCAACTTTTATCTGACTGCTTTCATATCAGTGATTTTCTTAATGTAGCTTTAAAGTTCCTGCAGAAAATAAACACAATTGACACATTAAAGACTGAATTTATGTCTGTGTCATGTAAACCCAATGAAAGTTCAAACAAAGTCTGATCCAGTCCCCCTCTTGGAGGTGACGTCCAACAACATCATAAGGACTGGGAGCTCTTTAGTCTACTCTCGTCAACTGAACCTTCACCAGCACACACCTTTCAAGTTACTGTGTTTAATGCCGGTGTTCTGGGAATTTCCCCGTAAACCGTCCTGCCCGTTGTTCCTGAGCATGTGCGCGCATGCGCACAACACAAAAAGGGAATGCTACTCCGTTGTCATATTTGCAGGAAAATAGATAAGTAGTAAGTATTAGTACTTATTATTGACGTTGATACTTGATTTTTTGGGTAAGGGTTAGGGTTTGTGTCATGTAAAACACCGTAAAATTAACCCACGGGTAGGACGTTTTGCCATAGTAGGACGTTTTCTCAGAACACCGGCCTTTCAAACAGCATCCAACTGTTCCAGGGACAGACTTAGACCAGCAAACTATTGGAGCTTTCACTTCTGGGCCACCACGGACCAGACTGGGTAGCTTTTAAAGCGTTCATATCTAGGTAGCCTTGTATTTTTCCGTGCTCAACCAATTGGTTTTTCGGCCCACACGTCGGTAAAAAAAATGTAAAAAAGGCTGAACCAAAGGTATTTTCCATGTCTGATCCCCCGCACAGACATGGCCATCAGGAGATTTCTCTCAAAAGGAGCATTAGGTAAGTTGAAAGTCCCACAGGACATGTTTTAGTGCAGCTAGTCAGTGTTATTCATCAGCTAGGCTCTCTGGCTGTGTTCAAACATTGATTAGACAGCTTAGGTGTGTTCTTGCTGTGTCGTAGTTCTAATTCCATGCTGTCGTTCTTTTTAAAACACAGAAACAGTTTCGTTACCTGTTTTGTCGCTACGTTTCTTCTGCGGCTGCAGACTTCCTCAGGCTGACGCTGATGGTGGCGTCACTTCCTTCTCCGTTTATCCGCGGGCAGCAGAGGACGTTGTCGCCCTCTGCTGCCCGCTCTCCCCTCTCCGACGATGCAGTCCCATGCGCGGTCCAACGTGTAAACTCCATCATCCCTGTGCATGGTCCCACGTCCACGTCTCCTTATCTCAATTGCTTCTTTAATCCAACTTTTGTATTTTTGTTGTTCGGTGTTTACGATCCTTGTGTTGTCCCAGTCCATTCAGTAGCGGTTTTAGGCACGGGCAGACCTGGCAGTTGCCCGGGGCGGAATTTTTTCATGACACAAAAAGGGGTGCACAAGCGCTGAGTAAAAAATAAAAAAGAAAGAAATCTGCGCCGCACCGAGGTTTTCTATTATCTGTCATATATCACAGAGTCTGGATTGGAAACCGCAAGTTGGCGCCCCCTGCAGCTGCAGGCCCTCCTGCTGACTGAGAGGGTTCAGGTGCTCCGTGTGTGTAAGAAGAAGAGGAAGGGGAGGGGTGCGGCAGGGGAATTCACCTCTGGGTCTTTCCCAAATGAAATGAGCGGGTAGGGGCTGAATCAACTGTATTAACATGGCTAAAGTCAATCACATCTTGATGTTCTTCCATTTAACGCCCATTTCATTCATTATATCATAAACACAGGCCTATCATTCTTTCAGGTTTTTCTGAATTGTGTGAAATGACCAAATAAAAAAAGGAAAAACAAAACGATTTTGTGGTCACCCCCCACCCCCCACCCCCCCACCCCCCATCATGGTCAAATTGTTTAGTCCTGACTAAAGGAAACTTATTGAGTCAACAGCCAAACAGAAGAGATGAACATAAAAAGGCTAAAACCACCAGGTGCCCCATTCAGGAAAGAAAAAGAAAAAAAAGAGGAGAAAGATAAAGGTATGTACGCTCTCATGATGCATGTTTTCAATTTTTTGAACCAGTTAACTGGGGTTTTAACGGTTAAATTCGGTCAGCTAAGAGCTAACAGAGCTAATAGGGCTGAAATATTGAAACGAATATTCAAATGGTTCGAAAAAATTCCTTGAATCTTTTTTTACTGATTCAAACTAGGATTTGTTAAATGCTCGCTGCAGCCTGCCTGAACAACAACAAACACATGTTGATCATGTTCACATAATAATAAATAAAACAACTCTACAAGCAGGAGAAAAGTCCCCAGTCACCACTAACTATCCTGTTTATTTATTGCAAATGGCTGCACTGATTATTTTTTACGTGATTTGTTCTGTAAAAGGGCTCAAAGGGGGCCTCGCCCGGGGAGTAATTCCATGTAGAACCGCCACTGAGTCCATTATATGGTTTTCTCTTATGCAGTGATCTGTTACGGCTGACTTTTTTATTGTACTTTCTGCTTCTTCTTTTGCTGCTCTCGTGTGTTTTCGACTTGCCTCTTTCTCACACTCCTTTCTATGTTCTGTTGTTTGTGTGTTGAGTTGGCGTCCGGTTTCTCCTACGTATGTTTTATTGCAGAGTTTGCATGGGATTTCGTAGATGACTCCACATTTAAGTCCAGCTGATATTTTGTCTTTTGGGTGCACTAGTCTGTTTCTAACTGTTGTGTATGGTTTAGTTGGTGTGTTTATGTTGTGTTTTTTCATTGTTGCTCTTATTTTTTCTGTTATGCCTCTGATGTATGGTAGGGTTATCACTGGTTTTGGTTCTTGTCTTTCTGGGTTTCTGGTTCTTTGCTTAGGTTGTTCTTTTCTTTCCGTTTTTGTTTGTTGTTTTCCTTTGTTTATTGCCCATGTCGGGTATGCGCAGGTCTTTAAAGCGTGTTGTATGTGTTTGTCCTCTTGTTTACGGTCTCTCTCTTCTGTTATTATGTTTGCACGGTGATATAGTGTTCTGATTACTGACATTTTGTGTATGGTGGGGTGTTCTGATGTCCATAATAAATATTGGTCTGTGTGTGTTGGTTTCCTGTATGTGTTTATGTTTAGGGTCCCGTCGGTCTGTCTGGTGATTTTCATATCCATAAATGCTATGCTGCCTTCTGTTTCTGACTCATAAGTGAATTTTATGCTGCCTGTGTCGTCAATGTTATTCAAGTGTTGTGTTAGTGTTTCTGTTTGTCCTTTTGGTATGATTTCCAGTATGTCGTCTACGTAGCGTTTCCATAGTTTTATTTTACAGTTTGGGGGGGCGGTGGCTATGGCTTTTTGTTCCAGGTCTTCCATGAAAAACTCGCACAGGGTGGCTGATAACGGGTTACCCATGCCGAAGCCTTCCAGTTGTTTGTATATTGTGTTGTCATTTGTGAAGTAAGTGGAGTTAGCTACCAGTCCTATCAGTTGTGCTATGTCGTCTGCTGTGAGGTTTGTTCTTTTGTGTAAAGTCTTGTCCTGTCTGATTCTGTTAACTACTATGTCTATGGTTTTTTGGGTTGGTGTTTTTGTGAACAGAGATGTGACGTTGTGTGAGATGAGTATGTCGTTGTCTTCTGTTGTAATCTCCTTTAGTTCTTTTGCAAGTTCTATGCTGTTTTTGCAGTGTTGATCTGTGTTCCCTAATAACGGGCTGATGATTTTGCTGATATCTTTTGCCATGTTGTATGTTGGTGTACCTATGCTGTCCACTATTGGTCTAAGTGGGGTGTTTTGTTTATGTATTTTTGGCGTTCCATATATTCTTGGTGTTATGTTTGCCGTAGGAATCCAGTGTTTATACATTTTTTCTGTTATTTTGCCTTTTTCTTGTAGTGGCTTCAGTAATTTTTTCATGTTTTTCTTAATGTTTTCTGTTGGGTCTTTTTTAAGTATTTTGTATGTATTTTGGTCCTCTAGCATCTGTTTCATCCGTTTATATTTTTCTCTGTCCATAACAACTGCGGTTCGTCCTTTGTCTGCCGGTAGAATAATTATCTGTTCATTTTTGGATAAAGCTGTCATGGCTGATTGTTCTTCTTTTTGCTGTGTTGAATTTGGCTGTTTTTTAATATCCCATCTAAGTTATTTCTAAGTTCTGCTTTCTTTCCCTCATCTGTGATCTGTTGACATGCTAGTTCTGTTGCTACAATAAATTCATCATATGGTATTTCTTTGGGTGTGACTGCAAAGTTTAAACCTTTCTTTAATAAGCTCTCTTCTGCTTCTGTTAGTTCATATTGTGAAATATTACATACCCATGAGTTTGGTGTGGAGTTATCTTGTATTTCCTCCTTCTTTTTCTTGTTTATGAGTTTGTTTAACTTCTTTATGTGTTTTTCTTTTACTTTTGTGAACTCTTTTTCCTGTTTATATAAACATTTATTTATATATATAAACGGAGAAGGAAGTAACGCCACCATCAGCGTCAGCCTGAGGAAGTCTGCAGCCGCAGACGAAACGTAGCTACAAAACAGGTAACGAAAATGTTTCTGTGTTTTAAAAAGAACAACAGCATGGATTTGATTAGACAGACTGGTTATGTGGTTCTGATCCGATCGGTTGTTCTTAGTGAAAATTAATGTTCCAGATAAACACAATAGCTAAACTGAATTCTGACTAGTAGAAACTTTCATTTTAAACACCTATAATCTAACTCCTAATAGTAAAATGTCTTATTTTAAATAGATGCAATGAAAAAAGACATCCAGCTGTCATTATATATAATAATCTCTCTCTCTCTCTCTCTCTCTCTCTCTCTCTCTCTCTCTCTCTCTCTCTCTCTCTCTCTCTCTGCCTGTCTCTCCTTTAGTAGAAAGACAGACAGACTTAGGCCAGTATGTATTGATGTTTTCCTATATGTCATGTATATATACACCAATAATAATATCATGTCTTGAACCAAAGACAACATAAGCCAGAGGTGAAAGTGAACAAGACATTTCATAAATGATCATCAGGGCTGCTGTAAAGTCTAATCTCTAGTCCAGTCTAGCCTGACCAGCCTAGACTATATATATATATATATATATATATATATATATATATATATATATATATGAGAGAGAGAGAGAGAGAGAGAGAGAGAGAGAGAGAGAGAGAGAGAGAGAGAGAGAGAGAGAGAGAGATCCATCCATCCATTTTCTGAACCCGCTTTGTCCATGTATGTTCGCGGGGGGGCTGGTGCCTATCTCCAGCGGTCAACGGGCAATCAGGCGGGGTACACCCTGGACAGAGAGCCAGTCCATCGCAGGGCAACACATAGACACACAGGACAAACACACACACACACACACTCACACCTAAGGACAATTTTGACAGACCAGTCAGCCTAACAGTCATGTTTTTGGACTGTGGGAGGAAGCCGAAGTACCTGGAGAGAACCCACAGGGAGGACATTCAAACTCCATGCAGAAAGATCCCAGGCCGGGAATCAAACCCAGGACCTTCTCGCTGCAAGGCAACAGCTCTAACCACTGTGCCATATAATAGATAGAAATTCATACACCAACTTGCCTGGTCTATGTTTAATCAAAAGATTATAATATTTATTTAAAGATTTAATTTAATAGCAAAAGTTATTTGTTAATTCAGAAGATCTAAAGATCTTTGCTTGTTCAGTGATCAATATACAACCACTCTGTGTTCATTTCAAGAAAAAGTCAAGTTTAGAAAGGTTAAGTAATTTATTACTAAACAATTTAAACATGCCAATTTATAAAAGACAATTTATAAAAGCTTTGGTATTAAAAAGCAACCCCGTGTTTGGATGAATCTAAGGTGAAGTGTGTTTTGTTTGCTGTTGAATGCAATGTCTCAGAACGTGTATCTTGAAAGAGAGGACGCGTTCTGGGTGAAAAAGAATTTGGTTTGCGAATAAGCTAAGTTGTTCTTAATAAAAAAGCATTCATCTCGTAGCATCAGCTTGTTCAGCAGGTGTCGTTTTGTTGTGTAGGAGCAACTCTGCCAGCATGGCAGAAATTGCTGTGTTGGTTAGAGTGTGGGCGGCCGTCCCAACTTCTCTAGAACTCACTCGCAAATGACGAGAGTTCTGTTTTATAAGATGGCTACTTCCATATTCCAGCGTACCAGGTTCTGACATGTAGAAGGACGGTATTAACAAACCCTCAGAAACACGCCTCCCTGAGGACAGAAGGTTCTGGTGTTATGGGAAAAGATCATGTGAGTGCAAATTACCTTTAACCTAGTTACTGTGACCTGTGTTTCTGTGTATAAGTACACATGATTACTTGCCATAGTTAACATTACTGATAATCATAAATAATAATTAACCTAAGAATAATAATTCATTTCAGTAATTAAACACGGTTATAATGAACCTTGATGATTAGTAGTAAAAAGAGTTTATTTAAACGATTCTTTTAAATCGTGAAACATCCTCGTCTTGCTGTGGATGGAATAGCAGTCAGACAAGCAGACAGCTGCAGATTGAAGGAGCGGTAGTAGACTTTAAGTCTCCTGTGAAGGACTATCGGAGATTGGAGCAGTAGCCAGGGCAAGGTGGATCTGACCTGGGAGTCTTACAATCAGGCCATGTTGTGATGCTACACCTACAAAGCACATAGAGTGCTGTGATTGGTCCATAAAGCAGATAGAGTGCTGTAATTGTGGACCAGTCACAGCTCTCTATGTTTTTGAAACCTCTATAGAGAGCTGTGATTGGCCAGCCAAAATGCTACTAGAGTCTGCAGAGGTTCCAATGCTTCGTTCCTAGACCAAACCTTGCAAGACAAGAATTTGGTCCAGTTCACTAGGCTAGCATTGCATGGCTAGCCCTGCGACAACTAGTGATGTGACATTCACAAACAAGTCAAATCTTTTAAACGAGTTTTCAGAGCCAACAATGAGAGCCGAGCCCTTGTAGAGAACAGTTCATCCGGTCTCCCAGTAAACCCCGTCCAACCCTGCTTTCACGGCTCTGCTTCATTCAAAGGGCTGATTCTTTTTAACGGCTCGTTGAGTTAAATGACTGAGTAATCTATGGCTCCTTTCAAAGAGCCATAAGTCCCACTGTCGAGTTATCTTCTCGTTGCCCAAACTCTGGGCGTGGCCCCCAGCAGAGGATGTTGGACAACTCCACTCATTTAGTCTAGTTTCGTTTTTTTTTCTTTACTGGTGGTTAGGTTAGGTTGATAACCTTAAGCAAACAAATTCATATAATTAGCACATTTACAGACATTAGCAGACAGATTAGACATAATAGACTTTAGTTGTACACTTTTTAAAACTTTAATTCCCCTTGGAGATGCAGCACAAATAAGCTTACATTTATTTTATAACTTTATTTATTTTTTGTTTAATAAGTAAAGATACATACCAGAAGCATCTCTGTGGTTGCCAAACACTGAGCAAACAAACTGAAGCAAAGCAAAGGAACCATCGGTCTGGTTTACACTAATCAAATCTCTCTACCAGGAGGCAAGATGACCATACCGATTACTTTTGACGTAACACTGCCCTCTTTTGTGCAAAACGTGTAAAGTCAAGCACTAACAAAAAACATAGAACTATCATAGAATTACTTCTTTATTCCATAACACCCACCACTAACACCGACTAACCCATGGACCCGGCGTTAGAGATGAGCCTCTGTCACAACGATAGACCGTCACAACCTTGCCTTTTCTGCATAATCAGAACCACTGTGGTCAACCATGCCTTGTTGAGATAGAGGACCAAATAAGTTCTTGAGAATGTCGTTGAATCCATGCAAAGGTCAGCTACTGTCTGGCTGAGTACACATCCTAATGACAGGACTACAGTATAGCTGAGTACTAAGAACAAAACAAATGAATAAAAAGTAATTAATGCACACAATGTATATTTTTTTCTAATTCCCTGCACCATTTCTCCCATTTCCCAGCTGTTACCTTTGACTTTGTGAGGAAGGTTGGCCAGACATACTTGGTGTCCAACAAGGAGAGAGGCTCCTTTCAGAAGGCCTCTGAGTTATGCTCCCAACAAGGAGTAGAGCTGGTCCTGTGTCATGACTCGAGGTAAGTGCCTAACCCAAGACATGCAGAATCATCACACGTAGTCCATAGCAGTAAAGTAAAATGTCTTTATTATAATAACGGTAACTGAAACAGCTCAGGGAAGTCCTGTGGGAATGAGCAATACGGCTCGAGTCTCTGAGGTGCTCAGGATAATCAGGAGAGGAGGGGAAGCCGGGGAGGACGCTGGGCAGAGGGTGAGAGATCCAGGAGGGGTGAGGTAGCAGAGGGAAAGCCAAACAGGAATGGCGGAGGAGGATGGGACGTGATGAGTATATTCCAGAAAACAAAGACAGCGAGGGTGAGTAGATGATGAGATGATCCTAAACTGGTGCAATCATCCGGCAAAGTGAAGTGTCTCCATCCTCCTTTTAAACCCGCGTTCCTGATTTGGGAATCGCCTGCAGCTGTTGCTCCCTCTGCTCCTCACCTGTGGAGAATTAACTCAGACTCTGGTGAGAGGAGATGGTGTGACTCACCTCTGCCCAGGAACATGACAGTGCCCCCCCCCCCCCCCCCCCTTCAACGGACGCCCCCTGGCATCCCAGCACCGGATCTGGAGGCCTCGAAGTTCGAGATGAGAGAGGGGTCCTCGATGTAGGACCGGGGAATCCAGGAGCGTTCTTCCGGGCCGTATCCCTCCCAGTCCACCAAATATTGAAGACCCCGACCACGGGGGCGGGAGTCGAGGATGCGCCGAACCTTGTATACCAGCCCCCCTGAGCTGAGGCGGAGCCGGAACCGGGCACAGAGGGCTGGAAACGACGGGCTTAACCAGGGAGACATGGAACACGGGATGGATCCAAAGAGACGACGGGAGTTCCAACCGCACGGTCGTCAGGCTAGGGGAGCATTTTTATGTTGCCCGCAAGATAAATATCAAAAATATATTCAAACTGACCCGCTGGCCGATTTTACTGCAAATACTACAACTCCCATGATGCTTTGCGGCGTTAGCACGGAGCCGAGAGGCCCCCTCCTTTGTGTTTTTTCCAGCGTCTGCTGCCGGTGTGGACAAACTAAACAAGTTTACTCAGCTATTTGCCGACGTTGAAGCCCAGAAACGGAGATTTTAACCGCTCAGTAATGTGTTCACAACTGAAAGAGAAAGTTCTCCAACTAACTTCCAGACAGAGCTGATGTCACTCCAGCGAGCAGCGACACGCTCAAACCAGCATGACTCTGTGGCTGCTGTCTTTTTTATTTTTCCTCCCCGACACACAACAACGTGGTCAAGCTGCTCAGACATGTTCAGCAGCACAAACCTATGTGAGCACCTGTTGTCATCTAATGTTGTCATTATTATGATGAAGATGAACAAAACAACAGGAGTCTCCTCCTCAGCTCAGATCAGCCCCATGATGCAGGTATCTGGCTGGAACAGGTGAGAATCACATAATCAGTGGAGCAAACTGAGCTTTAAATATTTTGGTTTTATGCTCTTTTTCTGCTCCAAAACATGAAAGTTAACAGGTGAGATATTGCATTTTCATTTAAGATAAAATTATATTTTTATTTTGTTGTTGGCCCGTGAGAAAAGACTTAACCTACAGTAAAACAGGAAAGGCTGCAGATAGATGAATAGAATAGAAAATCCCTTTATTGTTCCTCAGTGGGGAAAGCTAGATGCCACAGCAGCGTTGACACTTATTATAAGAGAAAAAAATGAGAATAAACAACAAGAAAACATAAATCCTGAATAGATTTTAAAAATGCTGAACGTGCCACAAGTAATGAATACCACTGATGCGTTTTATTTAAAACTGACTTGCTCGTGTGTAATTTGGTTATTCCACTTCCAGTGTTAATGCAAAAATAAGTTTGTTTCCAAATTAAAAGGTTCAAAATTGCTTATATGTTGAAAAAGAAAATGGTCATATTTGACGTTACTTTTTCAAAAAACATTAAGTTTGGCCCTCGACTCCGTCCCAGATTTTCATTTCGGCCCAGTATGAATTTGAGTTTGACATCTAGATCCTGAAGCACTAATCCAAAAACTGTAATCTGCCATTTTTCTAACCCAGAACAAGAACGTTTGTAAAGTCATAATCGGTGATTGATGGTAAATAAAACAAGTTTCACTAAAAGACGTCATTAGAACATCAACAGAACCAGCTTCTGGCACTTTAAAAACTCAATAACTTCACTGGGGAAAGATGTGGAGCAGGAGGGTGGCGGAATCCGTCTGGACCAATCAGAAGGCAGGCTTCTGTTAACAGACAAGCCTCTCAGCCAATCAGAAGGCAGCGTTGTCTACGGTGGGTTTGGCTTGTTGCCAAAGTCTGGATAATGTCAAACCCAGCTGTTTTCTCTGGGTTTCTGGAGTCAGAGCTGAATGGAGGGAGGTTTTAGCCACCGTCCGCTCACACTTCGCTCCCGGACGGTGAATCAAACTTCCACAGTCGGGCTTTGGTTTCCTCCACTGCAGCGTTTGATGAGGTAACGTCTCAGAAATGTTATAATGTGATTCCCGGTCTTCGAGAGCGTTAGCTACAGGGAGCTCCCCGGGTGTGTTTATAAACTTTACTCCCCCAGCTCCTCCCGGCTCGTGCTGCTCGCTTCTCCGTATGGGTGTTGCGCGACCATGAGGACGGAGGAGCAGGAGCTCCGCGGCGGGAAGACAAAAGCCAGAGCGCTCGGTGAAGCGACGTCGGCGAGGAAAAGGGCCTCCTGAACGTCTGCTGCCTCCTTCTGACAAAACCCCACAAACACACGCGGCTGCGTTGGAGAAAGTTTCTAAAAGTTCAGCAGCGACGCTTTCACGCACGCACGCACACGCAGGCAGGCGCGCGCTCACCTGGACGTAAAGTTTCCTCCGCGCGGAAACTCTGATTTTATTGTTGCGGTCTGGGTGGATGTGTGAGGATGGTGGAGAGCCGGAGCTGCGTCCAAAGAGAGGGGGTCTACTGCTGGTTCTCCTGCCTCACCTCCGCCCAGAGAGTGGAGTTCCTGTGCGGCCTGCTGGACCTCTGCGTCCCTATCGAGCTCCGCTTCCTCGGGTCCTGCCTGGAGGACTTGGCCCGCAAGGACTATCACTCCTTGCGGGATGCGGAGATCAAAGCCAACAACCCCGCAGACCTGTCGGGTCTCACCAACATCACGGACGAGGTGGTCCGCAGCAAGTTGCTGGTGTCCCTGGCCCTGCTGGGTTCGGACAGCCGGGAGGCTGCGGGGGTCCTGTACCGGACCCTGACCCACATCCACACGGTGATCAACAACTACGGGTTGGCGTTAAACGACGGGAGGACGGAGGAGCAGTTCCTGCTGCTGTTCACCATGGCCGCCAACCACCCGGCCTTCAGCTTTCACCAGAAGCAGGTGCTGAGGCAGCAGCTGGGTCAGATCCAGGACATCCTCCAGGTGAACACGCGCACACACATTCTTGTATTTGTACCCATGTTAGGACTTAATAGGTACTTCCATTCATTTTAGTGAGTCCACTATGCCTTACCCTTACCCTAACCAGTGCATTCCCAAAGCTATCTGTCACAAAAACTCAATTCTCACACACACACACACACACACACACACACACACACACACACACACACACACACACAGGTGGCAGGACAGTGTTAACCTCTTTGGTCAGATGACTCAAAACAACTCAAGTTTACAGATTTTGTCAAAGACGTTTTGTGTTCTAGATCAAAACTTCATCAGAAACCCTCAAAATCAAACGAATGTCTACTTTCTAAGATATCTGCTGCCCTGCATCCTCAGAAAAGTTGGATTGTAAAGTTTGATTTCACTTGGAGAGGAACTAAGCAGCTTCATAAAGTCATCCTTACAGCGAAGGACGTCACTGCAGGCTGGAAATGAAGGATTAGCCTCAAATGTGGAAAACTATAAACCGACTTTTAAAGAAAAATAATAATCTGTGCTTCACATCTGACAAAACATTTAAAAGATGTAAAATGTCTCCAGAAAATATAAAAAAATAAGTTTACATCCTGTTGGAAAGCAAGTTTACTACTGAAATTTAAACAAATAATAAATAAATAAGTACATTTGGACAAAATCAGATGAAGGGTAACATTATTGCACAATATTACATCACATTGCTATGCAATTATGATTTTTGTCATGATTATACTTTATTATTATTATTATTATTTTAATTCATTTGCTACTGAAAAATGCAGCTACATTGTCTCAAGAGCTAACAATTATTGGTATAGGAGCACGAGATTGATAGGCAGATTGGTGCTGCGTCTGCAGTGATGCGGCGCTGTACCGATCTGTTGTGGTGAGAGAGAGCTCAGCCGGATGGCAAAGCTCTCGATTTATCGGTCGATCTATGTCCCTATCCTCACTTATGGTCACGAGCTTTGGGTCACTTCCCGAAGGTCGAGATTGGGGATTCAAGCGGCCGAAATCTCCGCAGCGTGGCTGGGAGGAGGAGCCTGGTTATGTTTCCTCCTGGACGCCTTCCTGGTGAGGTTTTACGGGCACGTCCAACCAGGAGAAGACCTAAAGGAAGACCCAGGACAAGCTGGCCAGGGAACGCCTTGGGATTTCCCGGGAGGAGCTGGCCCAAGTGGCTGGGAGAGGGAAGTCCGGGCCACCCTGCTTAGGCTGCTGCCCCATGGGCAACAGTGGTTGGATAATTATTGGTAATTGCCACAGCTGCTGCCGGTTCACTGAATCAACTTGATGTTAAGCAGTGTTAACAGACTAAATGTTCCCTCAACACCTAAATCTTTCACCTAAATCTTTCAAAGAAAAAAGTTGTAATAAAATCCGTTGTTCTCGTTTATTATTGTGCAGAATTATTTCAGCGTAAAATCTGGAGTAAACAAACTTAACTCGGGTCAAACTGATGGCTTCCTTTTAAACACAGTTCAGCATCTTTGGCTGCAGGCCTGCAGGTCCCTAATCCTGACCTCTGACTTCACAGGGTTAGCAGGCGTGGCACTTACTGTGGTGCTAAACCATGCAACCGCTTAGAACTCTGCACGTATGCTTTAATACAGTTTTGTTATTATTATTATTACTAGTAGTATTATTAAATACAAATAATCTAAAATAATCTTATCTGTGAAGAAGGAGCTGCTTTTTAAAATCTCACTCTGAAGTGAGTTTTTATTTTTTAGTCTGATTGAAAGAAAATAAAGAGTTGCTGCGGGTGAAACGTGAGTTTGTTCTCAGGGAAAGTTCACCAGTGACTTCTGCACCAAATTACAGGTGAGGTTTGGTCAATGGGGGGCAGCAGTAGCTCAATAGGTTGAGCGGGTTGTCCAGTGATCAGAAGGTTGCAGGTTCGATCCCGGCCCCGGACAGATAACTCTGCTGCTGTGTCCCTGGGCAAGACACTCAACCCACCTTGCCTGCTGGTGGTGGTCGGAGGGACCGGCGACGCCCCTGTCAGGGTGCCCCAGGGCTACAGTGTCGCTCATCACCACCAGGGTGTGAATGGGTGAATGACTGGTCGTGTTGTAAAGCACCTTGGGGGGTTCCAGGACTCTAGCAGGCGCTATATCAAATACAAGCCATTTACCATTGTGAGAGGTTTTTTCTTCCTGCCACCAAACTACAACCAGGTTTCTTGGGTCCTTGAAAATGCTTGAAATTTGATCCAAAGTTTTGAAAGTGCTTCAATTTTAAATAAGCATCTTGAACATACATGAAACGACCTGAAACAGATTCTGTTTTTCGGTTTTTTATTTGTTTATTTGTAGTTTCTTCTGATTGCTTCAGTCCGTAATCGGAAGGTTGCAGGTTTGAGCCCCGCTCAGTCTGTCGCTGTCGTTGTGTCCTTGGGCAAGACACCTAACCCACCTTGCCTGCTGGTGGTGGTCGGAGGGACCGGTGGCGCCAGTGCTCGGCAGCCTCGCCTCCGTCAGTGCGCCCCAGGGCAGCTGTGGCTACATCGTAGCTCATCACCACCAGTGTGTGAATGTGTGTGTGTGAATGGATGAATGATACACTGTAGTGTAAAGCGCTTTGGAGTCCTTACTCTGAGAGGCGCTATACAAGCGCGGCTCATTTATCAATGACGGGCTGCTTTTGAGTGTAACAGACCTCCGTAACCTGGTAAATTTTGTTTATGTTTATGTTTTTAGCAGACGCTTTTGTCCAAAGCGACTTACAAGTGACAATCGGCATGTTGCCCTTGAGGCTAACAACAACAACAACAATAACAACAACAACTTGACATCAGTCATGGAGAGGAGGGAACAAGGAGTGGACAGTAAGAGAGGGGGGACGGGTGCAGGTGTAAATACACAGTTGTAGGCAAAAGCGGCAGGCAGCTTGGCTTAGATGAACCCTTTTAAAGCTTGTGGCTTCAGTATTGGATTGAACAAAGACCATTTTAAAAATATGAATCATTTAAAAAGTCTAAATCTGTAAATGTTATATTCACGGGTTAAAAGGTCACGAGTTGTTTTCTGCTGGAGTTTTACACGTTTCAGCTGTAGGGGATATTTCAGCGAGCGTCTTTGAATGCAGCTCATAGACGACTTTAAAGTCCAACAGCTTCAAGGAAATTATTCTGAGACGTGTGATCACGTCAAAAGCTGTGGATCAATAAAATGGGGAGTGTAGCTTTTATTGTTTTAGGATGCTGTAAAAAGTTAGCCTAGTGAACCAGACTATGGCTCACTAGGCTAGTGAACTAGGCTAGGCTTAGTCTGGCTTAGTAAAAATGTGCATTAAGAGAGAAATACCTGCTGGTGACTCTGAAGGTATTTTAAGACTTTGAAATGAAGTAAATTTCCAATAAAGCAAACAGATTATTGTTTATAAGTGACAGACGTGTTTAAATATGTGCAACTTTATAAGTTCTGCTAAGAAAATAACATCCAGAGTCTGATGTTTTTCTTTTGACTTGAGAAGTTACCTGTAACAAAGTTAGTATTGACATAAAACTGTTTCAGGCATGTTTACAGGTGTCTTTGTCTTCTTCCTCATACTGATAGTTTTTATCCTCAGGCAAACGGAGCAGCAGGAGGAGGAGGAGGAGGAGGAGGAGGAGGTGAAGCAGCAGCGGCTCCCAGCAGAGATCAAGTCCCTCAACCTCCTCACTACCACCACCAGGACACGTCCACGCCTCCGCCCTCACCGCTCCCCGCAGCCTTCTCCTCGCCCAACGCCACCAGCACCACCTACCTGCCTCCACCTCCTCATCAGCCCAGCGACATGCCCTACGCCTGCTTTCAAAAGGTAGAAAACAAACAGAAGTTCAATGAGAGTGAAGCTTCTAAAACAGATGCTGGAAGTGATTTAATCACAAAAGGGGTTAAGCCTCTGATTAAACGTGAAAGACTACATTTAAGAGAATTTCTTTTATAATTTAAAGGTGCAATATGTAAGATAGAAGGATGAATGACATCTTGTGGTCAAATTTGGATACTGCAGTTCATTTTTCTAGCAAAGAAGGTAATTTTCTCACTACCATTCCGTGGGTTTCGTGGCTGTTGCCAGTTACGGTTCAGCACCAGAACATTCTAGATTACAAGCAAAGATGAGTCATACACAGTAAGCTGATAAGTAAATAAATGCATAGCCATATCTGATGCTAGCACTCTTGGGTGTTTTGTGGTAGAGGGTAGTACGCTAGGGGAGTTTGCCATCTTGTTGTTATAATTCTAAACGACTCATCAGAGGAAGTTTCTCTCATTATTCACTTCATAGTTATTTCGCTGTGATATTGAGTTGTTGGTGATTGAAAAAGTATTTTTTAGAGTTAACTAGCTGCTTCAAGTTCAGTGTTAGCATAGTTAGCTCAACGCTAGACTCTAGCCTGATATTAGAGTAAAACAAAAAGGTGATGTTAATGGTATAATGGAATGTTTATTACTATTTTTAAAACAAGAGTGACGGGAAATTTTATCTTGTGACTTCTGGCTGCGAGCAAATGCACCCTCCTCAGAGCGCGTCCAAATGCAGCAGCGACGAATTAGAAAGAAAACCCAGTAGCCTTTAATCGGAACAAAAACATTTCAAATAAAGTACCACAATGGTGGGCACCGCAGGGAAACTAAGATGAGGCTTCCTAGTTCCTTTTAGCACTTTGCTTGTGTTTATGGGGCCGTTTATACGTGACTGTAACAAGCAACAAATACGAAATTAAACAAAAATCTGAATTTCTCTCCCAGCAAACACTGGTGGCTTGGAGGCACGGCTGCCTTTCATAAACACACAGCAGTGATCAGGCTCAGAGTGTGTCGCATCTAAAACGGTCCGGGTGGAAACGTACTCTTGATTTTATCATTCCTGATAAAAAGGCTTCCGACGATTCTACGATCTCTCCTTCGGCTGCTCGTCAACGTCTTTATGATTGAAAATGTTTCTGTAAATTAAAAATGAATCTTATCAGGCTGAAGAAGGAGGCCTACAGGGCGTGGCTGGTCTGTGGGTCTCCGGAGGCAGCAGACAGGTACCGGATAGCCAAGCGGGGTGCAGCAGTGGCAGTTGCCGAGGCAAAATCTCGGGCGTGGGAGGAGTTTGGTGAAGCCATGGAGAAAGACTATCGGTCGGCTCCAAAGAGGTTCTGGCAAACTGTCCGGCACCTCAGGAGAGGAAGGCAGCAACTCTCTCACACTGTTTACAGTGGGGATGGGGAGCTGCTGACGTCAACTGGGGCTATAGTCGGACGGTGGAAGGAATACTTTGAGGAGCTCCTCAATCCCACCTACGCACATTCCGAGGAGGAACCAGAGCCGGGAGACCTGGGGATGGACTGTCCAATCTCGGGGGCAGAAGTTGCTGAGGTAGTCAACTACACAGCGGCGGAGCCCCGGGGCGGATGAGATTCGTCCTGGGTATCTCAAGGCTATGGATGTTGTAGGGCTGTCTTAGCTGACACGTCTCTGCAACATTGCGTGGTCATCGGGGGCAGTTCCTAGGGAGTGGCAGACTGGGGTGGTGGTCCCCATCTTTAAGAAGGGTGACCTGAGGGTGTGTTCCAGCTATAGAAGGATCACACTCCTCAGCCTCCCTGGAAAGGTCTACTCCAAAGTAGTGGAGAGAAGGGTCCGATCGATAGTTGAATCTCAGTTTGAGGAGGAGCAATGTGGTTTTCGTCCTGGCCATGGAACTGTGGACCTATACACTTGCAAGGGTGATGGAGGGGGCATGGGAGTTTGCCCAACCAATCCACATGTGCTTTGTGGATTTGGAGAAGGCTTCTGACCGTGTCCCCAGGGGCACCCTGTGGGGGACGCTCCAGGAGTATGGGGTGGGTGGCTTTCTGTTAAGGGCCATTCAGTCCCTTTACCAGAGGAGCGTGAGTTTGGTCCGCATAGCCGGTAGTATAAGTTGGACCTGTTCCCGGTGAGGGTTGGACTCCGCCAGGGCTGCCCTTTGACACCGGTTCTGTTCATAACCTTTATGGACAGAATTTCTAGGCGCAGCCGTGGTGTGGAGTGTGTCGAGTTTGGTGGAAGGAGAATCTCGTCTCTGCTTTTTGCGGATGATGTGGTCCTCCTAGCTTCATCCAGCTCTGACCTTCAGCTCTTGCTGGGTAGGTTCGCGGCCGAGTGTGAAGCGGCTGGGATGAGCGTCAGCACCTCCAAATCTGAGACCATGGTTCTCGACCGGAAAAGGGTGGCTTGCCAACTCCGGGTCGGGAGAGAGGTCCTACCTCAAGTGGAGGAGTTTAAGTTTCTCGGGATGTTGTTCACGAGTGAGGGTAGGAGGGATCGGGAGATCGACAGGCGGATTGATTCGGCGTCTGCAGTGATGCGGACGCTGAACCGATCTGTCGTGGTGAAGAGGGAGCTGAGCCAGAAAGCCAGGCTCTCGATTTACCGGTCGATCTACGTCCCAATCCTCACCTATGGTCATGAGCTTTGAGTAATGACCGAAAGAACGAGATCGCGGATACAAGCGGCCGAAATGAGTTTCCTCCGTAGGGTGGCCGGGCTCAGCCTTAGATATAGGGTGAGGAGCTCGGACATTCGGGAGGGACTCGGAGTAGAACCGCTGCTCCTCCGGATCGAAAGGAGTCGGTTGAGGTGGTTTGGGCATCTGGTCAAGATGCCTCCTGGACACCTCCCTGGGGAGGTGTTTCGGGCATGTCCTGCTGGCAGGAGGCTCCCGGGTCGACCCAGGACACTTTGGAGAGGTTACATCTCCAATCTGTTCCGGGAACGCCTTGGGGTCCTGCCGGAGGAGCTGGTGGAGGTGGCTGGGGAGAGGAGGGTCTGGAGCTCCCTAGTTGGGATGCTGCCCCCGCGACCCGGGTAAGCGGAGGAAGACGACGACGACGAAAAATGAATCTAAGCTGGTGTTGGTGCAGCATTTTCAGCCGGGATGAAGGGAGGAAAAAATAGGAATTGCAGAGGGATCAAAGGAGGGGATTTCCAGTCGATGCAGGAAGCCAAGAGGCTCATTAACCCGTTGGATCCTCCTGCAGAGGGTCACAGGAGAGGAAATGGGGAAAAATAACAAAGACTGACAAAAATAAAAGTTTTAGGATGGACACAAACGAGTTTAAAACTCCACTTGGTTTTCAGTGAGAGCAGACTTTAAAGTGTGAGCAGTGAAGGGAAAGTACCGGCTCAGAGGAGCGTTTGTGTTTTGTTGCCCTTGGCTCCTGTTAGTGCAGGTCAGCACATTTCTCTATGCTGAAATCAACTGTGTGTGTGTGTGTGTGTGTGTGTGTGTGTGTGTGTGTGTGTGTGTGTGTGTGTGTGTGTGTGTGTGTGTGTGTGTGTGTGTGTGTGTGTGTGTGTGTGTGTGTGTGTGTGTGTGTGTGTGTGTGTGTGTGTCTTCCCCCCCCCCCACCCCCCCCAGTGAATCCCCTGGAAGTTATAAGTGCTCTCTCTTTAGCTGTCTTTCCTTCTCTCTCTGAAGTCGGCAACAAGGTTTTGTTTAAAGCCAGAAAAGTCACAAATTGCTCCGGGGGTGGATGAGATCCGCCCGGAGTTCCTTAAGGCTCTGGATGTTGGGGGGCTGTGTTGGCTGACGCGGCTCTGCAATATCGCGTGGACATCGGGGGCAGTCCCACTGGACTGGCAGGCCGGGGTGGTGGTCCCCTTATTTAAAAAGGGGGACTGCAGGGTGTGTTCCAACTACAGAGGGATCACACTCCTGAGCCTTCCTGGTACGGTCTATTCAGGGGTTCTGGAGAGGAGGGTCCGTCGGATTGTTGAACCTCAGATTCAGGAGGAGCAATGTGGTTTTCGTCCTGGCCGTGGAACACTGGACCAGCTCTATACCCTTAGGGGGATCCTGGAGGGTGCGTCGGAATTTGCCCAACCAGTCTACATGTGTTTTGTGGATTTGGAGAAGGCATTTGACCGCGTCCCTCGGGGGGCCCTGTGGGGGTACTCCGGGAGTATGGGGTAACAGGCCCTCTGATATGGGCTGTTGGGTCCCTGTATGACCGGTGTCAGAGCTTGGTCCGCATTGCCAGCAGTAAGTCGGGCTCCTTTCCAGTGAGAGTTGGACTCCCCCAAGGCTGCCCTTTATCACTGATTCTGTTCATAACCTTTATGGACAGGATTTCTAGGCGCAGCCAAGGTGTGGAGGGCATCCGTTTTGGTGGCCTGAGGATCAGGTCTCTGCTTTTTGCAGATGATGTGGTCCTGTTGGCTTCATCAGAACGTGATCTTCAGCTTTTGCTGGAGCGTTTCACAGCCGAGCGTGAAGCAGCTGGGATGAGAATCAGCTCCTCTAAATCTGAGACCATGGTCTTGATTCAGAAAAGGGCAGAATGCCTTCTCCGGGTCAGGGATGAGGTCCTGCCCCAAGTGGAGGAGTTTAAGTATCTCAGGGTCTTGTTCACGAGTGAGGGAAACATGGAGCGTGAGATCGATAGGCAGATTGGTGCTGCATCTGCAGTGATGCGGGCGTTGTACCAATCTGTCGTAGTGAAGAGAGAGCTGAGTCAGAAGGCGAAGCTCTCGATTTACCGGTCGATCTACGTTCCTACCCTCACCTATGGTCACGAGCTTTGGGTAATGACCGAAAGAACGAGATCGCGGATACAAGCGGCTGAAATGAGTTTTCTCCAAAAAGTGTCTGGGCTCTCCCTTAGAGATAGGGTGAGAAGCTCGGTCATTCAGGAGCGGCTCGGAGTAGACCCGCTGCTCCTCCACATCGAGAGGAGCCAGTTGAGGTGGCCCAGGCATCTGGTCAGGATGCCTCCTGGACACCTCCCTGGTGAAGTTTTCCGGGCACGTCCAACCGGGAGGAGACCTAAAGGTAGACCCAGGACACGCTGGAGGGACTATAGCCCCATTCCCACCTGTATCGGGTCGGGCCGGGTAGCGTAGGTTGTTTACATATCTGGGTGGCCTGGAATTTTCCCGGGCCAACCAAGGCTCATTCTCAGCCCTCTTCTCGAGGGGGTCTGCTTCAGGCCGACCAGGGCCAACACACCCACTGCTGACAGCAAATTCACACCTTCCATTAGAGCAAGCCTCTGATTGGTGGGTAGAATCAGCCCACATGGGCTTAAGACATGCTCAATTCATTATCATTCATTATCATGCTGATTACCCAGAAGCTGAAAGTGTCTCTGACTGCATTCCTTGCATACCTAAGCAAGGATGTGTGGAATCAACCGGGCCAGGCTGGGGCCGACTGGGGCTTCCCGGCCTGGGCCGACCCGGTACAGATGGGAATGGCCCATATGTCTCTCACCTGGTCAGGGAACGCCTTGGGATTCCCCCGGAGGAGCTGGCCCAAGTGGCTGGGGAGAGGGAAGTCTGGGCCTCCCGCCTTAGGCTACTGTCCCCGTGACCCGACTCCCGATAAGTGGATGAAAATGGATGGATGGATATTATTGTTATTATTGGAAATGCATCACAGCTTTCATGGATGAATGTAATTAAAGAGCAAGTCACCCCCTACAAGAAACTTACTTCACTTCCACTTCATGTTTGAAAAATGCTACAAGTGCTGTTACCTGGCAGACCGAGAGGGCGGAGTCGCTAACACACACACACACACACACACACACACACACACACACACACACACACACACACACACACACAATCAGGCTCACAACGGCATTGTGACATCATATGGTACCAGCTAACGTTCTAGGGTACCTCTTAGCCAATAGCGGTGGCAGCTTTAAATTCAAATGCAGTGCAGAGTTTTTACCTGACAATGGCGCAACACTGACAGTTTCAGGCAGAAAGTTAAAATTTTAACCTAAATGCACTAAAGTGCAAAACTATTGATCACATGTGTCTGCAGCACGATTAGACAGATTTGGGGGTGACTTGCTCTTTAATCTGTATGGCAGTAAAACAACCCCTAAATCATTTGGCTTCTTCACGTATAAAAGTGTCATTATAAGCATCATTAGGACCCAAAAACTGTATTTTTGTGCTCGACTCTCACTGTTTGGCTCCAGATTCATGTTGTGGATCTGAACTTTATTTAACACAAAGCAGCTGTGACTCAACCAGAAATATCCAGCAACGATTCAGCGGTTTAAAGAGCACATGTGAGATATTACTGCACAGTTGGGCCTGCAGAAACTTGCATAATCGCCTCATTATGTTTGTTTTTTAAGCCTATAAAATGAAAAGCAGCATCGGGATGACGGCAAACTTCAGGAGGAGCTGCTGTCCTCTTGACTGCTTGGCTTTTGTCATCTAGAGAATATCTTAAGCCTTTCAGCCCAGCCGTCTGCAGCCCGTTTGGGCGGATGTGGCAGCAGCAGCAGCACACTTAATTGTTTTCAGATCTGCTGTCTGCTTGATTCGTGTGTTTTAGCACATCCTTAATGTGTACCAGCGCATCTGTCATGCTTCCAGAGTTGTCATTTCGTTTTAATGTTTTAATGGTTTTCCTGAAAGACTTAAAGGGACTTTACGGACTTTTGAATTTTTATGCTCGTGATTGCCCCCTCAGGCCAAAAGCGTAACGGCAGCTTCAATAGTAGGCTCGTGCACAAGACGCGCATGCTGTACGTGCACACTCCTTAAGGAAAATAACAGCTGTGTGTGTGTGTGTGTGTGTGTGTGTGTGTGTGTGTGTGTGTGTGTGTGTGTGTGTGTGTGTGTGTGTGTGTGTGTGTGTGTGTGTGTGTGTGTGTGTGTGTGTGTGTGTGTGTGTGTGTGTGTGTGTGTGTGTGTTGGAGGACAGGAGAACGCGCTGCTTATTAAATAATTTGGTTCTGTACCTTTCTCTTCAGCACAGCCGACAAAGGTTTATGATGGGTCAGTCCTCCTACATGCTCAGATCATTCCCTTCCCTTGCTTGAAAAATTGTTCCAAAATGAAAGTTGAACCCACATCTTTTTTATCTGTGAATTCAATGCCGTTCGGCGAGTCTCAAATAAAAATTTGGGCATCTTACTGTAAAAAAATATACCATTAATGTAAAAAAGAAACTAAATGAACTATGTTCACATCCAGAATCAAACCCAGGTCTTCTGCACGAGAGTCCGACGTCTTACTAGGTGAGCTAAAGCACCAGTGACGTCCTTTGTATCTGTAACATTTATATCCTTGATGACAGCTGAAACAACATCAATCCAAAGAACGGTTCGGAGCAAAAATGGCTATTTTGTTGCTAATTAGCAGGAAATATCTAGAAGAAAGTTCTACAGAAAGTAGCTAAGGATCCTCAGAAATGTAGCTAGCTTTGTCACTAGGCGTTAGGAACAGCGACAAAGTGGCACTGCCTCTCTCTCTGCTGCTAAAGCTACTGATAGCAAATGCTACGGGCGATGCCTGAGCGTGAACGCGCATGAAGCAGCCTGCTCGACCCGAGCATCTCTCTTTTTCTGTGATTTTACAGAAAAACAGGCAATCACAGTAAAAATGCCAGGGCTCATTCTACAGGACCAGGGCATTGCAGGAGAATGTATGAAGAAGACATTTATTATTTCTATACATGTTTTGGCTGTCAAACTTCCATAATGTCCCTCTAACTGCCTTTAACCCTTTAACACCCACACCAAGTAAAAAGTTTTTTTTAACCTATTTTGGCCAATCCTAGCTTTGATACAATCTACATTTAGTCTGATAACAAAGCTTTTATATAAATATTAAAATAATTCAGACGTCTCTATAATAATTTTTTTTATTTTAGTGTTTTGTTTTTTGTTGGAGCACCTTTCAGGTAGGCTGGCCCGCCAGACTCCTCCTCTGTTTAATTCTTTCTCTGTGCAGAATTAAATGGAGGATGAGTCTGGCGGGCCAGCCTACCCGCCTTTCAGTTGGATAAAGTGTACTTTCCTGAGCGCCGCTTGATGGTTGTTGATTTTAGTGCATTTAATACACTTCCTGGACAAAAACCAGTCTCCACCTGTATGCAGCTAAGCAGCCAGGTAAGTGCCTCCTATTGGATAATTACTGCAGGGCAATTTTCTTTCAGCTGCAACAAGATATTTAACCCAACTGATGCATTTCTTAAACAATCATGTGGAAAAGACATACCCACCCATCATGCCTAATGCCTTCTCTACACGCCTGTGGTGGCAGTGCCATGATCTGGGGTTGGTGTAGTGGGTCAGGTCTAGGTTCATGTGCTGATCGCCAGTCTGTAAAATGTGCTCCTGACCTTTCACCCTTTCTCTCCAGAATCAGAGCAGGGAGGTCTCAGCTGGTTCAGAGCCTGGTTCTGGACCTGCTCCAGGACCGGAAGACCACGCGGTCCCTCGCGAGCTCCTCTCTCCTCAGCCAGACTTTCGTTCTCCACCTCCCACACCAACCCGCCTGCCTCCATCGCTGCCTGCTGGGTCGAGTCAGGATGCACCGGTGAAGGGGAGAACGGGTAAAGGTGAGCAGCCCTGGAGGAAACGAGATGCAGCACGCTGGAAACCACAGATGAGCTGAAAGAATGCTGCCCTCGGGCGTCAGTGTGGAGCTGCATTCTAGTGTGTTCAAAACGTTACAGTCGACGCAACTCCTACAGATCTGAGTGAAACGAGGAACGTGAAAACAAAGTTTTAGGTTAAAACGGGAGCTGGAGCATTCAGGCGAGTAAAGTTTCTGTTTCATGGGTGCAAGACCAACAAATACTGATGAGGACGCACAGTCCGAGTAAAAGTCTGAATCGTCTCGCTGCTGAGCACGACCATTCCTGTGTTTGCGTTTGGAAAACCTCCACAGCTGCTGCTTCCCAGCTGGGTTCTGGAGGATGTTCAGCCCGTTGTCCCCGACTCGGCCGGCCGCGAGTCCGTGCACGCCCGATCTTCAGCTGAATGGAGCCGTGTAGATCCACCTGTCTGAACGCACGCCCACCCGTTTGTTTTCCACCTTTTCAGATCAAATATTCCTTCAGCGGGCGACACCGATGTAGCTGAGGTGGAGGAGCAGAACGTGTGCGTCAGCGTTTCTTCACACGTCAGCAAATGAAATGACCTGGTGAACAACGTCACGGCGGTGATGCTGCTGATGATAAAACTCATGAAGGCTTGTTTGGGTCCTGTTTTTGGGCCAGTCCTCCCTAAACGTGATGATCACAACTGCTTCTAGTGGCGTGCAGCTCCAACTCTCATCTCTCCGTTTAAAACGTGAAGTCTCCCGAGTCGCATGCATTCTTTCATGAATCGACTTTAGTTTCAAATATTTTAGGCCCGTTTCTTATAATTTTATGTGTTTCAGCTCTGGCGTGCAGAAATAAGCATCTACTATAAAAAAAGCAGCAGAGGTGATGATGTTTTTGGGATTTGGGGTTTATATTTTGCTGTGTTTACCCACGATGAGGACACCTCTCAAACACTGACCTTTGACCTTCCTGTGCACTCAGCCGTAGTCTTTTAAACCCGTTTATCTGGTGTGAGAGGGAGTTTAAATCCCCTCACCGGCCCAAAAGCAGCTGTTTTAAAGACGTCCTGTTTGCTTCTTTCAGCTGCGATCGAGCGGGTGCTGCTGAGGCGAGTGACGCACACGTCTGAGGATGCCAACGAATACGTGTTCGAGGTTGGTTTGGCGCGTTTGCGTTTTCCTTCAGGTTCGGCCTCTGAAAACCTTTCTTCTCTCTCAGGTGAGCTGGTCCGATGGGTTTGTGTCACCGTTCATCAAAACGCAGCAGGAGGTGGCCGAGCTGATGTCTCAGGTAAAAACTTCGGGTCCGGTTGTTTTCTGCCTGAAACATCGGATCGGGATCGCCCTTACCGATGTCTGTCGTTTCTCTGTAAGCTGTCTCGAGCGTTTCCTGATGACGGACTGGAGGAGCTCCTCCCTCCACCTTCAGAGGTCAACCCCAGGTTAGTCCCTCTTGGCTCAAAGGTCATCTCTGTGTTCCAGTGTAATTGGCTTCCTGCTGTTCGTCTTTTTAATCCCAGTTTTTCTGTTTTTATTTGTTTTGTTCCCTGGCTGCCCTGTCTGTCTCTCTGCTCAGGTGTCTCACAGCCCTGCCCTGCCACGTCCTCCAACACCCCACCGTCCAGCTGTTCTTCCCCCCTGACAGGCCTCTGTCTCCCAACTGTCCCTCGTCTCCCCCGTCTTCCCTTCCCAGCTCTTCCATTGTCCCAGCTTGTTCTTTCACTTCCAGCTCCAGTAAGTGGTTTGCTTTGTAGGGATTTATGTCATTTTTCTCTGGGAACCAGTGAGACTTCATGATTTAAAAGGCGGATCTGCTCGGAGATGCCAGGGAGGGACGTGTAAATATTTGGGGCTCGTGTTGAGGCGTTTGTGATGAGACGGAGACGAGGAGGTAAGGGGAAGGAGACGAAAGACGAGCTGAGCTGAGGCTGCAGGCAGGATTTTCACTCTGATTTCTGAGGTGCAGGAGGGAGCCGACCAGGTCTATTTTAGTCCGGTGTGGGAATTTGGTGTGGCATGTTTGCGTTGGGAAGCCTAGAGTGAGGTGACCTCATGTGTGTGGGTGTGTGTGCTTGATCTGAGAGTGTGACTTCATCTCGGTGTGTATTTATAGCCACAGCTTCAGCGTGTCTCTGTGCGAGTTTTTATTTGTTGTTTATTCCTCTGAACGGGATCCAAGCTCTCAGGAGCCGCAGTGAGAAAGCGTCCTGCTCTGCTAAAATGTGCGTCTGAAAACACTCCCCTCACCACAACGTGGGACGGACCGCTCTGCCTTTACCAAACCGGGACTGTGATACGGATCATTTTACCCTGAACACAGGCAGGTCGCTGTGGGCGAGCTTTGGCGAGAAAGGATTTCATTTTTAAATGTTCTTATGAAGAGTTTGGAGAACCTACCTGCAGCAGGTTTTCATCCTGCAGCCTGTTTTTATTCGAGTGCGATATTAAAGAGACTACGTGTGTTTTACCTTTAAACTCTGGAAATATCCATCAAAATGTGGTTGGGAATGAATGAAATGCCATCCAGTCACAACATATAGCCATGAAAATTGGGTCTACATAGGGTGGGGGTCTAGCGTCTTTGGGGGACACCATATGCCAGGCGATGTCTTACGAGGTCCTTCCTTGGTCAAAGAAAACGGTTAAATGGAACAGACTTTCATCACGTGACCGCGGCTTCCACGGCGGTCACGTAACGTCACGTGACACGGAAGATAACGTTATATTTTATACGTATTAGTTTCATTATAAATAAATAACGAGCCTTTTACTTTTTAAATTGTGTATATGTTTATTAAATTAAATATGTAAGCGAGTTACTACCCGCTAGCCACCGAAGCTGCAACTGCTAAACAACTAACCAACAATAGATAACTTCTTTGGATCTAAAAAAAACATTTTAAATTAGTTGACTTACTTTTAAACTTGAATTTGTCCCCGAAGTAGCTGCCGGCTCCTGATCCGCCGTCCTTTTGAAAATACCGCGGTGCATTCTGGGTAATTTTTGACCAAGGCTAGGCTACAAGACACCTCCCGTGTATCCTCGCTCAGCTAGCTAAACGGCTAACAAACGGAGAACACACGCCTCTGTAGAACATGAACATTGGAGCACGTCTTGGCGGCTCCCAATGACGTATCTCCTAGGCAACCGGGGCGGGGCCAAGACGTCAAGGCAAGGTTCCTTGGCATTGAGAAACACCCGTGTTTCCATCTGGATGGCTCGGGGTCCAGCGCCTGTTGATGACATCACACTAGAAGATTGGCTGCATGTACGACTTGCAGAGGTTACGTTACCACGTTCAAAATCAATTGGGTAGTACGAAACATGAATTTAGGGAGTCCGTTGATGAGGTCCTGCCCCAAGTGGAGGAGTTTAAGTATCTCGGGGTCTTGTTCACGAGTGAAGGAAAACTGGAGCGTGAGATCGACAGGTGGATTGGTGCGTCTGCAGTGATGCGGGCGTTGTACTGGTCTGTCATGGTGAAGAGAGAGCTGAGTCAGAAGGCGAAGCTCTCGATTTACCGGTTGATCTACGTTCCTACCCTCACCTGTGGTCACGAGCTTTGGGTAGTGACCGAAAGAACGAGATCGCGGATACAAGCGACCGAAATTAGTTTTCTCCGAAGAGTGTCTGGGCTCTCCCTTAGAGATAGGGTGAGAAGCTCGGTCATTCGGGAGGGGCTCGGAGTAGACCCGCTGCTCCTCCACGTCGAGAGGAGCCAGTTGAGGTGGCTCGGGCATCTGGTCAGGATGCCTCCTGGATGCCTCCCTGGTGAGGTTTTCCGGGCACGTCCAACTGGGAGGAGACTCACAGGTAGATCCAGGACACGGTGGAGGGACTATGTCTCTCACCTGGCCAGGGAACGCCTTGGGATTCCCCCGGAGGAGCTGACCCAAGTGGCTGGGGAGAGGGAAGTCTGGGCCTCTCGCCTTCGGCTCCTGCCCCCGCGACCCGACTCCGGATAAGCGGATGAAAATGGATGGATGGATGGGTGGAAACATGAATTTTATTACAAAACTGCTAAACTCTTTCCAAAACATATGTGAATGGTCTTGCCGTAGCATGATGATGACATCAGCAGGCGCAGGACCCCGAGCAGATCCAGAAACCACAATCATTTTCTTGATGGAATTAGCTGAAGAACCATCAAAGTCTGAGGAGTCACGCCGAGGTTGCATGCTGACAGTCGCGGTGATGTAAAACTACTCAGAAATGTGTGTTCTGCCCCCTAGCTGCTGATAACTACACGCTGCCATTTTAAATATGTGTCTGAGTGAAATGGTTAAAAGTTCATTTGAACAGTTTATTTCAGTTTGTGTAGCAACTTTTATTTGCTTGAGTTCAGCTAAAAGGACCCCGAATGCCCCCTAGTGGTCGGTTCCAGTAGACCTTCTTAATTCCCGCCCCCTACGTCGTGATATTGTGCTTATTAAGAAGAAAAAAATTTTCTGACATTTTATGTTGATTCATGTTTTCTTTTTATTTAAATTGTTTATTTTTATTTGTGAGCAGGCGAGACTTTCAGCACCACATCCCAAGCTTAGTCCTTTTGTAAAAACTCAACATGGCAGCGCCTGTAAATGGGTTATTTTAGCTTCGCTTGTGAGCAGCAGAAGTGAACGAAGATGCATGATCTATTGGGATTTCTGTGTTTATGGTGCAGGGTGGCTGCATCGTCACATTCATGTGTTCATCAACCTTATTGATTCTTGTGGTCAGGAGTAAAACTTTGTGAATGAACACAAGCTGTGCTGCTGCTGAGCTGTTAGCGTGTTGTAATCAGTCTGGTTTTAACCCGATGAGGATTTTATTCTTGTCCTTCAGATCTTGGCTGCATGCTGCAGAACAGAGGAGAAAACAGGTAACAGCTAAATTTCCCTCTAGGCTTATTAAAGTAGTGTTTAATCACATCCTTTCACTTTTTTAAAACAGAAAACTGCAAACTTTGATGATGATGATGATGATAGCTAACGTTATTTCCACTTAAGGAATGAAAAAATAACCCTTTCCTCGCTCACAGACTCACTCGACCCGCATCAGTTTCACCTTTTGATGCTTCTGTTCAAACACCCTTAATTTTCCAGTTGTGTTGCCATGGCGATGATGATAATTTCCTCTTTTTCCTCCTCTCTCAGGGCGGTGTACAGAGTGGCCAGCGTCCAGCCTGTCGTCAGCACCAACAGCTCTGCGTTCACTCGCTCTACTCCTCACCTCTCCTCCCTCCTTCCTCCACCTCTTCCTCCTCCTTCCCAGCCTCTCTCCATGTCCATGAGGAGCTCTGACTCCTCCTCCCCGCTGCACCATGGTCAGCCTCACTCATACCCTCAGTCCCCCCAGCACTCCCAGCATCTCTCACTGTCGCCCAGTACGCAGCTGCCGTTCCTCCCCCAGTCCCATTCCCAACTCCGCTCCCAGTCCCAGCCAGCATCACCGACACAGTCTCTGCCCAACACTGCGGAGCAGAACGGCATCCTGGACTGGCTGCGCAGACTTCGGCTTCATAAGTATTACCCCGTCTTCAAGCAGCTCACCATGGAGAAGGTGGGTCCAGTTTAGTGAGGAACCACATTTTAGTTCAGAGTTTTAAACTGAAATTAGCTCATTTTGGTATAAAAAAAAAAGAATTAAATTATTCATTTTCATGAAACTGTTATTATCCACCACTAAAGCCCCCAGAAAAGACTTTTTTTCACCAGTTTTCAAGCCTGTTCTTTCTGCGTGATTCAGTTTTTAGCGCTGACGGAGGAGGACCTGAACAAGTACGACCTGACCCAGGGAGCAAAGAAGAAACTCAAGACTCAACTAGAGCTCCAGAAATCAGCAGAGTGAGTCCAGAAAACCTGTAACCCTAAAACCAGCTGAGGAGCATCACCAGAACATCTGGTCCGTCTCACGATTCTTAGCAGAAACGAGCTCAAATCTCAGCCTGCACATAAATCGACTAAATTCCCACAGTTTAGTGTCACAGTTCAGCGGCACTTCAAGATTACTTAATCTCTAGGAAGTCATTGGGTTCATTTGGAGACGGATTTGCTTAATTTCCTTAAAGAACAACCGTTTGGGTAAAGCTTTCCTATTGAGGCGGACAGATCAGCTGCTGATTAGTGATGATAAACCGGCTCTAACCGGCTGTGAGTCGTCAATGGTTAACCGGCTGATGGTCGGTGGGGGAGATAAGATGTCCTCAAGCTGCAAAATGTGGGGAAACAAAAAGAAAAGAGATGCAGGAAAATACAGCCACACACACACACACACGCGCACAATGACGGTGAACTAGTGGGTGAATAGTGTCTCCCCCTGGTGGGCAAAAAGGATATTTACAACAGGTGTCCCAAACTTTCCAACGGGCCATTCCCATCTGTACCAGGTCGGCCCAGGCCGGGTAGCTCCAGTCGGCCCCAGCCTGGCCCGGTTGTTTCCACACATCCTTGCTTAGGTATGCAAGGAATGCAGTCAGAGACACTTTCAGCTTCTGGGTAATCAGCATGAAAATGAATGGTAATGAATTGAGCATGCCTTAAGCCCATGTGGGCTGATTCTACCCACCAATCAGAGGCTTGCTCTAATGGAAGGTGTGAACTTGCTGTCAGCAGTGGGTGTGTTGGCCCTGGTCGGCCTGAAGCAGACCCCCTCGAGAAGAGGGCTGAGAATGAGCCTTGGTTGGCCCGGAAAAATACCAGGCCACCCAGATATGTAAACAACCTACGCTACCCGGCCCGGCCCGACCCGGTACAGATGGGAATGGGGCTCAAGAGGGCCAAAACTGTTGAGTTAAAAGTTCCTGTGGAACCACAACAACATTTTTTACTAAATATTGTAAAAAAATATATATATTTTATGGTGTGATTTTTCAAAAACAGACCTATATTAATCATACTAAAAAAAACTATATTATAAAATTCTCAAACACCCTAAACAAAACACCACTAGTCTGAGGGCCTCGCAGAATTCATACCAGGGTCACAAGTGGCCCCTGAGCCACGCTTTGGTTGTGCCTGATGTAGAGCTTTTTTATTTAAATGTTGAAGCTTGACCTAAAGATCAGCTGGTGTTTTGTTTCTGGAAATAAACATCAAACATGTTTGTTTTTGGTGCTTTTTCAGCAGAGAGATGAAGATGGAGAAGCATCCCTGCAGCAGCGTCGCCAGGGTGATGCCCTCCAGTTACATGGGCCCCCCTGCTAACCCCCTCTCTGCCATCGGTAAGTTTGTATAAATGTCTCGGAGTGTGGATTTCTGTCTAGGTTGTCATGGTTGCCTGTGACATGCCGTCCATTCAGTCTCCTCTGCTTATCGGGTCGGGTCGCAGGGGCAGCAGCCTTAGCAGGGAGGCCCAGACTTCCCTCTCCCCAGCCACTTGGGCCAGCTCCTGCGGGGGAATCCCTGACCAGCTGAGAGACATAGTCCCTCCAGCGTGTCCTGGGTCTTCTTTAGGTCTCCACCTGGTAGGTAGTGCCAGAAAACCTCACCAGGGAGGCGTCCAGGAGGCATCCTAACTAGATGCCCGAGCCACCTTAACTGGCTCCTCTTGATGTGGAGGAGCAGCGGATCTAGTTCGAGCCCCTCCCGGATGACCGAGCTTCTCACCCTATCTCTAAGGATCTGGGTCCTGCTTTAAAAGATAAAAAGCATCACAAAACCCGTACTGCAGTCTAATGAACTACAGAGCGCAACTGAAAGCTGATAGGAAAGAGTTTGTCCGAGACACAGATCAGCTGGATCAGTCAACCTGAAATCAGGTCGGATAAAAGCTGGAACCACATTTTTTAAAGCTCCGGTCTGATCCCACCTAAAATATCAGAGGGTGAAAAACTGCAGCAAGAAACTTTGAGTAAAACGACATCAAAGTGCTAAACCAGCTAATGTTGTTTTATCCTCCCAACGTGTGACGGCTGAAACCAAAAGCTGAACACGAATGCCTTAAATTCCCAGAATGTCTTCTTGCTTATTTGGAAACAGAGCTGGAGAATGTTTGTTTGTTTGTTTGTTTAGCAGGAGAGCTGCGAGTGGACGTGGACAGTGTCTCGCCGCACCACCCAGCATCCACAGACAGCAGCTCATCCTCCGGCTACTCCAGCTCCTCCTGCTCGCCCCGGACCTTGCTCTGCTGCGACAACGCCTTCGACAGGAACAGAGACGTTCTCAGATGTGAGTTAAAGGTTTTCCGGTTCCTTCAGCTTTTAGGAAGTTTTCTGACTTGCTGGGTTCCTTATCAGGTTTGTCCGCTCCAGGCGCAGCTGCAGGTGCTACGGAGAAGAGCCGGCCCTGCCTGTTCATCCTGAACTCCAGCTGTCCCACTGGTTCCGGTCGTCCCACGGCCCAAGTCCTCCCAGTCCAGACCGACCCAGCTCCTCCTCTCCCTCCTTCCGGCTCCTCCCACCCCCCCTTTGCTCTTCCCTTCCACCCGCAGCCCGGTTATCCCCAGTCCATCTCAAACCCGGCACGTATCGTCTCCGCCCCACGGAAGCCCAGGCCCCCCCCGCTGAGCACAGAGGACAGGACTAAGCCGCTGGTTGCCATTCCGGTTGGAGGAGGTTTTGGTTCGGGTCCTGGGGTGGGGGTAGGGGTGGCAGCGAGGCTGGAGAACCAGTTCACCGGTCAGAATGTAGACGGCTCCTCCGGACCGCAGGAATCCACCTGTCGAGTCCAAGCAGGAGGTCTGATGGTGGAGACGAGTTCTGCTCTGACCTCCACTTCCAACAGCCTCCACCACGTCTCCCAGCCTCCTCTCCTCTTCCACCTCTCCTCCTCTCCATCAGGATACTGCTCCTACCCTCCTCCTTTCTCCCCTTCCTGCACAGTTTCAAAGCCCGGAAGCTCTGGCGGTGCCAGTGGTTACGTTCCCATGGCAACCGCCAACACTGTCCCTATGGCAGCCGTCCCTGGTAACGCCTACTACCAGCCCACCTCCTGCCCCGCCCCTTCCGTGCCCTCTGCCTCCCCATTGGATCAGAGCTCTGCTCACAGCCCTTCCACATGTGTTTGCAGTTCCTGTGGTTGCCATGGGAACTGTGGCGCCTACGGGGCGTTGCCTGGGTATGCAGCTGCCGGCTATCTGCAGCCGTTTTCAGTCGGGCCGTCCATCTTCACCCTCGGTCCTCTGCTCCACCTCAGCCCATTCTTAACTCCGTCCAGTGTCGGTGGCCCCGGGGCCCCGCCCTTCTCCTATCCCACGATGGCGCCGCCCCCCCTCTACCGCCAGAGCCCCACATCACATGACCAGCAGCAGAGCTTTGGCTTTTACCAGCCACACAGCCTCATGGGAAACGGAGGCCAGAAGCGAGGCGCGGCGTCGTGTTGCAACTGCGGCGCTGCCGGACATCAAGCCGAGGACTGCAAGCAGCCGCCGATGGATTCAACGCGGCAGGGTGAGTCGCGGTTTTAGATTTTATTTATTTATTTAGCAATATTAGCACCAATGCTATGCTTAATTAATATTTTACATTTACACTCATATTTATTATATATTTGTGGGTTCTGGAAGACGCCGTCACACCTTTTATTTTTATGAGTGACTTGATTTCTCTGCTGCCCTTTCAGGAACGTTTCGACTGAAGTTCGCCTCTCACTCCCAGACTAAAGACTCAGGGGATTAACGAGCAGGGATGCTCCTCGTGTTCCTGCTCGAGCCAGCGGGGACGTGAGGAGGACGCGGGGAACTTCAGATTCCCTCACACACAAACTCTAAAGAAAGCAGGAAATGTGTTTTCACCAACAGCGTAGCTCGACGGAAGCTTCTCTGCTGGTTTTACGTTCTTCTGGGTGGATCATGAAATGGGACATCATCCATCCATTCAGGCTTGGATCAGAACAGGTTTTCCAAAGGAACTTCTCCCGTCTAACGGGCGTTTCAGGTTTAACTCCCCTTCTCTGGGCGAGACGAACACCACCTCTCTCCTCTCGTTGTCTCCATGCTGTCTGAAGGACCTCTGAATGGCTAACCAGCTCCTGGTTTCATCTCCACCCGACTGCTGACAGGTCCTGGTTTCTGGGCAGGACCCGGGACAGCTGGTCCGTCATGCGAGACTCTGATCTGTACCCCTGGGGGGCACGGCGCCGGCATGAGGGATGTTCTATTTAAAACGAGTAACGTCAAGTGCGTCTGAAATAAATCAGCTGGTGTTGTTGGACGTCTGGAGAAAAAATTACTATAATTAAATTTTTTGGCAGATTCCAATAAAACTGCTTCTTTGCAGAAGCGTGTTCTTTTATTGGATCTGTGCAGGTAGCGGGCCGGCGTGCATGTCGCTGTGCCGTAGAAAAAGTCGACTTTCTTACTTTTAAAATATTTGAGCAAATGACTGAATGTTCTTTTACAACTTGGAATATTTTTCTGATGGTTCTGAAAAATAAAATCATCCAGTGACATCATTGACCTCTTCTTGACCTTTGTTTTTAATACAAATGACGTAAAATTTAGACATACCTAGGTCTCGTTTCAGTTGATTGGTGAAGGGTCTGTGTTGCTATAGCACTTTCTAGGATTCTACAACCCCCCAAGGTGCTTTACAACACTTCAAAATACTTCTGAAAGTCTTAATCTCACACAAACCCACAACTTTATGCTTCATTACATCCCAGTTAAACAGATTCTGCATTTTCACCTTCAGATTTATCTGATCACTTAAACAGTTTCTACATGAAACTTGAATTTAAAGAAACTCAATTAAATTAAATAAATGATGTTTAAGTAAAAAGGTCCTGACTATTTCAATTAGTCTAGCTCTAAATATCAGAATAACCATAATTTGAGGATGGCCTATATTCGATATAGCGCCTTCTAGAGTCCTGGAACCCCCCAAGGCGCTTTACAACACAGCCATTCACACACTGGTGGTGAGCTACGATGTAGCTACAGCTGCCCTGGGGCGCACTGACAGAGGCGAGGCTGCCGAGCACTGGTCTCGGATTAATCCGTCATGAAAACAGTATTTTACTGAACTATTTTCTAAAATCTGAACATTAAATTAATGAAATCAGAGCACTCGGCACATGGACGTTTAGCTACTTAAGACATTGTGTTAAAAAGATGCTAATCGCGTGTTTGCATAAGAATGGGACATAAAGACAGTTAACTTATATATTTGGTATACAAACAAATAATTCAGCTTTTGCCAAAGCCACAGATGTCTGAAATCAGGAAAGATGATTAATTCTGCAGCATTTTTTTTAAATAACATTTTACTTTAGTATATTTTAAGAATTTTTACCACAAAATGTAACATTTAGTAAAATAAGGATTAAAAGCAATGAAGTCATTTTTGTCATGTCTATTTATTGTTTACAAAATACCAACATAAATACATAAAGTAGGCTGTGTGTGTGTGTGTGTGTGTGTGTGTGTGTGTGTGTGTGTGTGTAAAAGCAATGGCATCACCTTTCCAAACTGCAGACATTAAAGACGTAAAATCACATGAAATAAAAGAACCGAAACGATAATACCTTAATATAAAGCAGCTAAACTTCAATGTGTTATGATGGCGGTGATGAAGAGGAGGAGCACAACAGCACAGGAAGTGGTGGTGGTGGTGAAGATCTGCTTTCAGACGGGCAGCAGCCCTTAAAAAGCCACAGAGCAGTCACACGACCCCCCGAACCCGGACAGATCCGCTCGGTCCGCTGGGGAGAACTCGGGAACGATGCGAGGAAGAGGACGCGACACCAGACCCAGCTCCCACTGGGTTTCACTCACCACGGTGTTTTAAGTCACCGTCGTCTGACCGCCAAGGCATCGCTTCATAAAGACTTCTATAGATTTTCTGTAAACTACAATCTTGTGTTCTGAGAGCAAAGCGACTTTCAGACATCCGTTACAGGGAAGATGCTTCAGGCTTGGAGGCAGGAAGGAAAAATTAAAAATGCCGGAGCAGGACCGGGAAGGGAATGGTGAGACGCAGCAGATGTTAAAAATCTACTCCAATAAAAATCTCTAATAAAAACAGAACCTGGATCCGGACCCTCTACTCTCTAGTCTCCGATGATCTGATGGATGAGCAGCAGGGAACGGAAACGTATTTACACGGGAGGAACAACACTGAAGTAACAGCCGCCAACCGGAGAGGACAACACCGAGTCGCTGACGGCGTTCTCTAAAATCGGAGGTTCTGGGAGTTTTACAGTTGAGCTAAACCACGATTAAAAGCTCGAGCCTTTTTGGACCTGCACTACCAGACTAAAGAGGTACATGATGGGAACTGTGGGAGGGGAAGACTAGAAACTACAGGTGTCCAATCGCCGGGCCAGATGGAAGAGAGCTGGAAGACCGTTCACGGGGCAGCGCCGAAAGTCTCCTGGGAAGCGTAGACCATGTAGAGGAAACCGTCCTGGTCCCGCTCGCGTTCGTACACCTCAGAGATGGCCGCCGACACGGACACCATGCTGTGTCCATTAACCAGCAGGAAGAAGGCCTGGTTGGAGTTCAGCTGGAGGCGCCTCCTGGTGGACGAGGAGAGAAACAGCTGACGGCTCCTTCCATTTCTGAGGAAATAACCCAGCACCAACCTTTCTACAGCTCTGACCGGCCGATACCGAACAGTCAAATGATGATTTAGTTAAAGCAGCTCTAGAAAACTTTACATTTTCTTCTTTTAAAAGTTACATTTGTGCAGTTATGATCATTAATTCACAAACTTCAGTCTTTTAGAGAAAACACCCAAGTGAAGCTAAACATCAGCTGTAGTGGAGGAGAAGGAGGAGAAGGAGGACGAGGAGTACCTGATGATCTTAATGAGTTCACTCATGTTTACGTGATCCGGCACCAGGAACTTCGTCTTATCCAGGATGGGAAGCTGCTTTTCTCCTTTATATCTCTCAATGATCACCTAAAGGATAACAACAACATTAATAATTATCAAGCTTTGTTGCCACTCAGCTCCATGAACGCTTCACCCGCTGAGCCGTTTTTGAGCCTGAAGCCCCGTCTAGGGATGCAACGATACCACTTTTTTCCTAACCGATACGATACCGATACTTGGATCAGCATACTCGCCGATACCGATTACTTTTTTTTTTTTTTTTACCGTGTCCTGTCTGGCTGTGAAGCAAGCAGAATTGATGTCTGAATGCTGGTGACAAGCCTTACAGATTTATTCTCAGGTGGAGCATCAAAGCGTTTGCTTTTAATGTCACGCCTGATACTTAAAACTTTGTTATTGTTGCTGAATGCTTTGTAATTCCGACCAGACACGGAGACAGAGGTGAAAGAGAAAGGAAAAGAAAAGGTGTGTGTGTGGGGGGGGGGGGGGGGGGGGGGGACAAAAATAAACAATGAACAAGAGTCTGCTTCTAGACCTGCAGAAAAAGACAAAAAAAAGCAAAAGGACACAAAAAAAAGGGACACAACCACAATACAACAAGATCTAGCTATCACTGCGTCAACTTGATGAAAAAAATATATAATCAACATTGCTTAACTGAAGAATCACGATAATAAATCACAGTGCATTAAGTGCCCACCATAGTCTTAAGACGTGTGTTTAACGTGCCCAAGCCCATACTTTTGAGAGCACCATGTGAGCACCTGTGTGTGTACACGCGCTTGTTTATGTAAGGCTTTTCTATAGGAGCGTCCAACAGAGAGTGTGAGGGACCACAGATCCGCCCCCCAAAGATGCGCAGGAGACGGAGGGAGCTCCAAGTCCCAGAGATCCAGGCGCTGCCCCAGAACACAGGAACCCCAAGGAGACTGCAACCAGGAAGGCCCCCGCCCCCCTCGAGAGGCACAGAGGATCGCCCCAGGGGGCCACAACCAGCTGCCGGCAGAGTCCCCGGAGATATCAGCGGCAAGCCCACAGGCCCACCCGCCCGCAGCCTCCCACCCCCTAGCCGGCCGAGCCCGGGACCCAGGGGCGACCACCCCCGCCGGGGACCCAGCAGAGCCCAGGGACCCAGACCCCACCAGGCAGCCACCGGGATCTATCAGGCAGATGCCAAAATCTTAAACCCCCAGACCCGGTTGCCACGAACACTCAGGCAGACCATGGCACAAGCCCCCACACCAGGTGTGGCAGGGGGAGGGGGGACAAAGATCTATATCATCAAGAGAAGTTCCAGGAGAGGGGAGGAGTCAAAGGCCCCACCTGACATATACAGTCATACACAAACACAGTCACACACTCCCTCCCTCATGCTCACACATACACATACAACCCAAGAATTACAAAAATGCACGCCGGACACCCACTCATGCTCCCCATACACACCCTATTCACTCTGGTCCCGGTACTGCTGCACATGGGGTACAACCATCACCGGTTACCAGAGTTTGACCCTTTCTGCTGGGGTGCTGCTGAGCAGGCTCCCCCGCCCAACGCTGAGCACAGCCAGCCCACCACCCCAGACCCCAACCAGACGGCCAGATCTCCCTCCTAGCCTCCAGCCCCAGGAGGCCCAGTGACAACAGAGGTGGCTAAGACCCCTAGTCTCCCTCCGCCTGCTCCAATATAGTGTTGTGTGATCATGAGGTGTATTCCATGGTTGTGGTGAGCGGGCAGTGCGGGCATCATCTGACCTATGCCAGCTGATGCCACCGCACCACCCCACTTACACCCTCAGCCATCAGTGTCTAAGTGCAGTTTAACGCTTCACCCGCTGAGCCGTTTTTGAGCCTGAAGCCCCGTCTAGGGATGCAACAATACCACCTTTTTCCTAACCGATACGATACCGATACTTGGATCTGAGTACTCGCCGATGCCGATTACTGATACCGATTCTTCTACTACACAAAAAAATGCAATGATTTGGAATACAGATTTTATTTTCTTCTCTGCTTTCAACAGGAAAAGACTGTGAGGTAGATAAAAAAAGTGAAATATATGAATGGAAATCATCACAAAACTAAAATATTAGGTGAACAGAAATGACAAGTTACAGTGAAGCCATTTTCAAGCAACTGCATTGGTATCAGTTCCTGGTATCGGTCAACTTTTACCGATACAGATACCAGTATCGTATCGGTATCTGCACCAATACCGATACCAGTATCGGTGCATCCCTAGCCCCGACATGTAAAACTGATCTGAGAACAGCGTCTACGATCCACAGAATCAGATTTTCTGCTCTACATTTTGAAAAAGTCTTTTTTTTTTCTCAGAAGGGCGGGAGGCTGAGAGGACCGGCGACAGGATCAGCCGACATCAGAGGAAGCTGTTTTATTCTTTAAAGGAAGTGGCTTAAACGCTGCAAGACAAAATAAATGACTAAGGTCATCCGAGCAAAGATGTCAGTCAGGAATGTGGAACACGTCGACAAAGGAATAAAAACCTGAAGACCGCTCAAGTTTAAAGATGATCTGAACTTTTCCAGTAAAAATGACTAAATGAGTCCCAGAAATCTTGTGATTTGCTCAGGTGAGACTTTAATAACCCAACATCACCTTAAACCTTTGGGGTGGAACTCTTGCTTTCGGCATTTTTAGTCATTTTTCTGAGCACTGACCTCTGACCTCAGGGTGAACATCTTGTGACATCCACTCCTGGGAAAAAAAGAAAGAAAACGATCGTTTCTATAGCGCCTCTCAAGATAAAACTCACGGGGCGCTTCACAAAAACTTCTAAATATAAAAGATTTTTTCTAAATTATTAAAAGATGAGGAAGATGCCAGATTCTTTAGTACTTTGGGGCCATTTTTAAAGTCTAGGTACCTTTTGTGAAACTAAAGAAACTATTTAAAATTTTATTTTCTGTCTCCAAACAGGATTTAAAGGACAGGGTATCTGCAGGTTTAAGGGAGCCAAATTTAAGACTTTTTAAGACCTTTTTTAAGGCCACTTTGACCAAATTTAAGCTATTTAAGCAAGGCAGCAGTAGCTCAACAGGTTGAGCGGGTAGTCCAGTAATCGGAAGGTTGCAGGTTTGGTCCCGGCTCCGGACATTCTGCTGTTGTGTCCTTGGGCATCACACTTAACCCACCTTGCCTGCTGGTGGTGGTCGGAGGTACCGGTGGCGCCTCTGTCAGTGCACCCCAGGGCAGCTGTGGCTACATCGTAGCTCATCACCATCAGTGTGTGAATCCGTGTGTGTGAATGGATGAATGATACACTGTAGTGTAAAGCGCTTTGGAGTCCTTACTCTGACAGGCGCTATACAAATGCGGGTCATTTATTTTTTTAAATTAAATTTAAGCTATAATTTCCAGCTATTGCCTGGAACCGGTGTTAACCACGCCGCGATCGTGGGATTAGCCATCCAGTTACCATTAAACTTGCACTTCCCCATGGCGCAAGCTCCCACTAGCTTAACCAGCTAACGTGCTCATCTAAAAGTAGCCCCCTTTCACAACCAACTGAATGTGTACGGTTCCGCGTACGGCAACATCGTACACAAAAATGCTGAACACCAACTAGAAATTCACAAAAATTTTATAGAAATAAAAGAATCTTGTTTATTGGGTCTTTGGTCATTTAAAACCTCTGGAAACTGTATTTAAGGACTATTTGTAATTTTTAAGGATTTTTAAGGCCTTAAATTTGGAAAAGCTAAGACTTTTTAAGGGCCCGCAGATACCCTGAAGGAACTCTTTGCAGTTTGGGCTTGCTTTTAGCGCCCCCTAGAGTCCACTTTCATCCACTGTCGTAAAACCGAAAGTGAAACACTCCTCCTCGCAGAGCGTTCGGCTTTTAAACACCTTAAAGGAGTGGAACACTTGTTTAATCAACACATTTGCAGTGGACTCTATAGTAGGACGCCCTGTAAGTTGTTCTCAGGTGGATAAAAATACACCAGTGCATCATTTGTTGGAACTAAAGTTGCCCACATCACAGCGGAGTTGCAGACGGCAGGTTTTGGAGTTGACATGTGGACATCTCGCCCCGGGTTGGCTAACTGCAATGCGACTCAACCACTGACTTGCAACATGGATGTTTTACCTCCACAAATAACACAAGTGTGAAGGAGTTCTGCTGTGTGGCGGTGTTGCTAATGCTAACGTTAGCTTCTACTAGCTGGCACTGCCTCTGCTGATTCCTAGACATTAAAAAAAAACAACAGCCTTCCTATTCATGAGCCAAGATGGATGAGAAGTGACAGTGTGACGTAGATCTGTCAGGTTTCCTAATCCTAGAGTTTCACCGTCTATTTTCCATCAGAAGCTAATGCAGGAGATAGGTGTAGGTAGGGTTGTCACGGTAACCGGTATAGCGGTAAACCCCGGTAAAAAAGTTGACAATAAAAATAACCGTCCAGTTTTTAAAAAAACTATATTATCTCGGTGGGTTTACCGTGGCCGCGGTTTCGGCGCGATGACCCTTACCAGCCACCGTCGCTTCAGCTGAAGTTCCCGCGGCGCGCACACGCACTTTTTAGTTTGCAACGGCACCAAAACTTTGAAGCTGAAATAATGGCCGAAGGAGGAGACGGCAGCGCCCAGGACATCCATCAGCCCTCAAAGAAGACTAAATCGGAAGTATGGGCATATTTTGGATTTCTGAAAAATGCTGAGGGACAGTTAATAGAAGACGGCTATCCCGTTTGCAGAACGTGCAGGAAGCAAGTGTCTGCAGAAGGCAGCAACACTTCAAATCTAATGGCACATCTGCGTGACCATCACCCACGTCTCTACAGCCAGTGCAAGGTAAGTTAACATTAGCATTTTAGCTTAAATGCATGACGTGAGGACTTTTGATTGAGGGAGAATGCAACGAGTCACTATATACTGCAGCCGCAGCGTCCTCTGCCAGCATTTAAACCGTGTCACGGACACCCTGTTGCTGGATGAAGCATCTTATTTGTTGATGATGAAGAGAAATATACAATTAGTTCCTTGTCATTGATTTGTTTACTTATTCAATGCCATTTATACTTGAACATTTGGATTTGATTACATAGTGTAGTAGTTATTTTAGTAATTTGTTTAAAGTGGCTATTTATTTTAAATACATATTTTTTTAAGGTTGACTTGTACAGTGCTCAAGTCAAGTGTGGACTGGAGTTTTAGATTTTCATTTTGATAATGAAGAAAACAAGTATATGAGAAAACAAGTGGTGTTTCTTTGATTTGTTTACATATTGTTTATGTTTTGAATGTTTGGATTTGTGTCATTTAAACCTGCACTGACTACTGTAACACGTTCCAGAAAAAGAAGCTATTTGTTCCTTTACTTGTGAAAAGTTGCACTTTTGCTAAGGCTTTGTGTTATTTTAGGTTTAATAAACACGGTTAAACCTTTTCTAAACTATTTCAGTTTGTGTAGAACAGGCCTATCAATGCTTTCTGAACATATGCAACACCGTTTAAAAAATACCGCGATAATACCGAAAACCGTGATAATTTTGGTCACAATAACCGTGAGGTTACATTTTCATACCGTGACAACCCTAGGTGTAGGAGACTATCATCAAGTTCAGCCTGCATGAAACACAGTGAGCAATTATAACCAGAATAAAATTTATAAATGGGGTTTCTGTGTTCCACACCTTTAATCTAACTGAAGAAATGTCTCCTCAGCCTTCATTAGTTTCTGCAGGAGCAACATATCAGCTGTGTTCACGATCTAAAACCTCCTGGAAACTCCAGCTGTAGCATGTTGGCTTGCCACTTAAATGTAATGGGAGGAATCATGTGACCACGGGGAAAGCGTGTAGCGTGTCGGCCATCCCAAACGCAGAACGCTGGGTGATTACACACAGGCTCTTCGTCCTCCATTCATTCTTTTAGCTTCATCAGATAAATGTTTTCTTAAGTTTCTTCTGAGGCTCCGCCATGATAAAAACGTTACATTAAACGCTAAGCAGCTATAGCTCGTCTGTTCAGAGGTGCAAACATGGATTGCCGGAAAGCGTGACTTTGTGAGATTTCCACGGAGCGGTCCGGAGAGGCTCAGTGTGCTTTTCAGGCCACAGAGGGTGGAGTGACTTTTCATTAACCCTGGAAAGGTTCATTTAGCACATACTGGCTCAGAAAAACATGGAATATGAAAAAGTTACTTGGTCTCCATTTAAACATCCTTACAAAGACAAACGGGGAACAACTTCTGAGGCAAAACATGTCAAACTAGGAAAGAACTTTAGGTGCAAACCAAATAAGGGATGTTTATTTGTCATCAATAATCTTGCTCTGAGACCACGGTTCTCAACTGGAAAAGGGTGGCTAGCCAACTCCGGGTCGGGGGAGAGGTCCTACCTCAAGTGGAGGAGTTTAAGTATCTCGGGGTCTTGTTCACGAGTGAGGGTAGGAGGGATCGGGAGATCGACAGGCGGATTGGTTCGGCGTCTGCAGTGATGCGGACGCTGAGCCGATCTGTCGTGGTGAAGAGGGAGCTGAGCCAGAAAGCCAGGCTCTCGATTTACCGGTCGATCTACGTCCCAATCCTCACCTATGGTCATGAGCTTTGGGTAATGACCGAAAGAACGAGATCGCGGATACAAGCGGCCTGAATGAGTTTCCTCCGTAGGGTGGCCGGGCTCAGCCTTAGAGATAGGGAGAGGAGCTCGGACATTTGGGAGGGACTCGGAGTAGAACCGCTGCTCCTCCGGATCGAACGGAGTCAGTTGAGGTGGTTTGGGCATCTGGTCAGGATGCCTCCTGGACGCCTCCCTGGGGAGGTGTTTCGGGCATGTCCTGCCGGCAGGAGGCCCCCGGGTCGACCCAGGACACGTTGGAGAGGTTACATCTCCAATCTGGTCCGGGAACGCCTTGGGGTCCTGCCGGAGGAGCTGGTGGAGGTGGCCGGGGAGAGGACGGTCTGGAGCTCCCTAGTTGGGATGCTGCCCCCACGACCCGGACCCGGATAAGCGGAGGAAGACGACGACGAATCTGCTCTGTCAGTTTCACCATAAAAGTTGGTGCTGATGGGAGGAACCTCCATCCTCTAGAACAGCGGAAAGGGCTCTGAACCACATTTCAGTTTAATGTGAACCCTGGTGGGCTCTACAGCGGTCTGAGACACAATATCAGATGATGATGATAGGAAGCTTTTAGATGACCGCGGTGCTCATCAGAGGCTGAGAGCTGCAGCCGTGTGGGAGGAAGTTTGGAACGGGAACAACACCAGAACCGACCTGGACAGCGCTGCCAAATTCCAAACCTCATCTCCAACATATTCCTAAACTTATCAAACATTAACATGTGAATCCTCCTCCAAATGTCACCTGATCAGCCAGTCCGACATTTTAAACAACATCCCCTTGTCCCGCTGAGGAACCCTGAGGAACTCCTGGACTTTAACCAGTTGATTTCAGACAAAAGTGGCTCCAAATGTCAGCAGAGCTCAGAAGCAAAAGCAAGGAAAGCTTTTAAAACCTCAGATTTAAGGAATTCTAATGGTAAACTGATCAAATCGACTATAATGACCAATCTCGGCAGCCATCTTTACTTAGCATTAATTCTGTAACTCAACCGTTTGACCATAACTTTTCTATGACTGTTTCTTTCTGCAGATACAAAACACAAAAAAGAAGTCTGAAATCCGTCGGTCAGGCCGCTGCTCCCCCACAGGAAGTGTCTGCATAGAGATGAGTTACAGTGACACAGCACATCTGCCTCTGGTCTCAGCCCTCACCATGACACGGCGGTTTACAACCCCCAGAGAGAACACAGGAAGTGCTCAGCAGACAGGAGGGCCTGACCGGGCGGCAGATGGAGATCAGCTCCGACACTTTATCTGAAAATGATAAACCGAGCAGGTGAAACACGAGGTGCGCTTTGTTTAACGTTGGTTGCTAGGAGACAGCTAACCCATAAACAAATAAACTACAACACTCCCGAGCTGAATCATCCCTCCTTTCTGTTTTCCACTCAGAGGGCTGAAATTTGCTTCAGGAATTCTGGAAAACTCTGGAAAATCCCACTTTAAAGAGATTAGGAGAAAATCTGGCAGCTTAGAAGCAAAACAGATAAAAAGAAAAAGGGATGATTTAATTATCAAACTGTCTGGAAACAGCTGAAAACCCAGACTTTTCTAAATAAATACTCATTACTCACAGGAATCTTGTTAGGATGCTGCTCTCGGATCAGCCTCACATCTTCTACTCGCTGCTCTGTGGGACGACAAAGAGAGACGGGATGAAACCAACAAGGAAGAGCTGAGGGGAAAATCTGTTTTATTTGCATAAAGTCCCGGCATGTCCACAGATTTGGTTAACAAATGTAGACTCCGTGTGGTTCTACAGGTTTGGGTGGTCCACGGCTACAACCTGTTCAGTTTTCCTAAAACCCACTCTGGCTTTAACAACGCTTTCCTAGTGATTCATGGATCGGTGGTCAGAAATTAGGATCCACTTGTCCTGCTGAAAAGTGTTTTCAGTCACTCCAAAAACCACGATGCAGTACTTCATGATAGTTTTTGTTGTCGGCCCAGGCCGCATCTGAAGCTTAAAGAGCAAGTCACCCCCAAATCCACTTTTTTTCTGATAAACTATATAAATATGTGTCTAATCGTGCTGCAGACACGTGTGTCAATAGTTTTACATTTTAGTGCATTTTAGTTAAAATTTAATTTTCTGCCTAAAACTGTCAGTGTTGTGCCGTTGTCAGGTAAAAACTCTGCACTGCATTTGAATATAAATCTGCTATTGGCTAAGACCTGTAGGGCTGTAGCGAAGCCTCGACGAAGTCGACGGCTCGATTCTAAAAATTTGTCGACATCAGATCCGGAAGTCGACGCACCGCGCCCACTTGTTGCATCCCCAGGAGTTTGTAAATAGAGGAGGAATCTGCCTGTTTTTCCTCTAGTTCGCCCTCCTCCGCCTTCACTAACATCTCCGCCAAATACCGAAGACCCGGAACAACGTCCGTCCACTACTAGATTATTTTCCTGTTTTGCCCCTTCGTCTCCCGGCAACGGACAACAACTTCCGGGGTCAGATGCGCTGCTTCGTGCCTACCGCAGATGTAGAAAATCACCGGGAGCGTTTCTCCCTTCATTAAGGAGCTTCTTTCAGACATGAGGAGAGCTGTTTTGGTGCTAGCAGTCTCTCCTCCATGCTGGTCTGTTTGCTGCCGGGTGTTTTTGGTTTATTTAAACTTGGTAACTTGAACTTAATGTTGGTAAAGCTACTGTTAGCATCTTCGCTAACAGCTTCTTGCGTTGGGATAAGCTGTTACGTTTTGGTTTAGAGTTCATCTTTTTTGCGGTGTAGATCTCCCTTTTATTACATTTAGAGTGTTGTGGGTTTTCGGTTTAGTGTAAAATATCACCTGAGTTTGGTTTAACCCGTAAGACCACTCGCCTCACGCACATAAGTGACCAAAACAAAGCAGCATGGAGACACTCCATCTTCTACCACCTCTCAGGCAGCAGCCTGCACTCCCAAGTTCTACATGTCACCAGAACATAACCAACCAACACAATAAAAGCAGTGTTATACAAAATGGAAGGCCTGTAGTGTTTATTCTCTTACAGTAAGAATTTATCAATTTTTTTGAGGAATTTATTTGAGATTTTCTGGTTTTTGTTAATTGTGCAATAGAAAAATAATCATTAGATTAATTTTCTAAATAGTCATTAGAATAGTCGACTATTCGATAAAATAATCGTCAGAATAATCGTTTTAAAAATAATCGTTTACCCCCAGCCCTAATTACCTGGTACCATATGATGTCACAATGTTATTGTGAGCCTGTGTGTGTGTGTGTTTGTTAGCGGCTCTGCCCTCTCGGTCTGCTAGGCAACAGCATTTGTTGCATTTTTCAAACAGGAAGTGGGAGTGGAGTAACACTCTGGTAGGGGGTGACTTGCTCTTTAAATTGGTTTCTTAAACTGCTTAAGATTCCGGTAAACTTTTTTTTCCAACTGACCGTTCACAAACAGTTCGGATCCAAATAAACACACCCGCTGAACTTTGAATGTTCTCTGAGACTAGACAGAACCAACCTGGGACTCGGAGTGTCAGCCCGTTTCAGTTATGCTCAAAATGGCGTCGAACAAACCTAAAATTAAAGGAACAGAAATTCCTTTAATGGAAACTGAAGCCAAGCGATCACTCAGCCGTCAGCTGAAGCTCTGACTTACCGCGGCTCTGCCACAAAGCTAAATGTTTACTCAGGAGTGTCCCGACTGTCAAGAATGTCTAATTCTATCAGCTGATCACAAGCTGCTGCCAGATGTTTGTTTTTTCTGGCGGAAAGTTGATGAAATGTCCCGTGATTCGCCCTGAATGTGTCAGTCTCTCCTGACCAGAAATACAAACCCAAACAGCGTCTGAGTCAAAGTTCAAAACAAAAAGAGGAAAATGAAACTCAGAACGGGAAGAATTGTCCCTGAAGAGTTTTTCTGTTATGTCCAAACCTGGGAATTCTTCAGAAACACCCTGAAGGGTTTTCAGGTCATTAAACGACAAACTGAACAAACTTTCTTCCTCAGGAGTCAAACCTGTAAACGTTCACACGTGAACTCAGAAATAAGAGTCAGCAGAACAGTTTAACATGCACAGGCCTGCCTTAACCTACAGTTTTACACCTGAGGTGGAAATGTACTCAGATCACATTTCTATCATGAGTCATCATAACTTTCTACATCTGAGTGTTCCTGCTGGTCTGGCTGCCCTCACATGCTGCTGTTGTGCCATCCTGGACCAGCTGAGCCATAAGTCGGTTATTCTTAGTCATTCCAGGAAAGTCGTTTCCAGAGTTGCAGGCAACAGGTTCACATTTCTGTTTCCAATCACACAAACTTGTGTTTTCACTCATTTGCAAGAGCAGGGAGGAAAACATGTTTAACACACAGGTAAACACATCTGTAGATGTTTTCCTGAAGTGGTGTAATTCCCCTGGCTGTCTGCTCCACCTGTCATGTCACTAGACTTGTTTTATTTCCGTTCTGAAACAACGCTCGAGACACACCGATTAGACGGCCGATACCAATTTAGATTTATCTCAAAAGATGCTATGTAATGAGATAATCAGATTAACGTTAAATTAAGATTCTGCGTAGAAATGCACAAAAATAAAATAAATATGTGTGTGTGTATAGACAATATGAAGCATCATCTACTGACTCTGTTATCTGGTGAGAAAAAAACAAGCCAGTTTGGTTTTTAATAAATACTTAGTGCTAATTTGCACCACTATGACAAATCTTTCACGTGGACATTTTACTCCAGTAATGCTAATTTGTAAATTAGACTTGTGAAAAAGATTGTAGTCTATTGAACACATTTGAGATACAATGGGAATTATCTTAAATGAGTAGTGGCAGGTCAAAACTGCATAAAAAATTGGTATCAGCTCAACAAACTTTATAAGTTTAAATGTAAATAAGTAAAATGTCTCACCTGGAAGTTCAAAAAAAGTTGAGTTTACAGAGGAAGGGGGGCCAACTCATTGGCACTTAAATAGATATACACATCCATCTGTCATTATATATATATATATATATATATATATATATATATATATATATGACATAACTAACCCTAACCCAAACATATTTAAAACAATGCATAAATTAACCAATCATCTGAAAAATCACAACAAACCGATGATATAGTTTCATTACATGAAATGTTGCCATATCTACAACCTAATTACCACAAATGGGTAAACAATGACTGCTGTGTTTCCAGAACAACGCAGGCCTCTCATCCAGCTCTAAACCAAACTTTAATCCCATCTGCATGACTGATGGGGCCTAATTACCCCACCAAACTAACTCAAACAGATATAAAGTCCACATGGTTTCATTTGGAGCTGGCTGAACTCCTCTTTTCTCCCCTGAAACTGTCCCATCCCCCAATCCTGCAGCTCTCCTCCCAGCTCAGCTGCATTTCGACACCTCTTTGTTTTTCTGCTGCTCTGATTCAAGGCAACGCCGAGGAGGAACCAGCCAGCTGCTCCTTTCCTTCTGTCCAACATCTAAACCCGACAGGAGACGTTAGCGACAGTCTGAGGAAACCAGGGCAGGCCTCGGCTCCTGGTTTTAACCACCTGACAGAAGTAGCTCGGCTAAAGTCAGCGATTTAAACCCCCAAACAGCGACGTGACACGTTCAAACACCCGCTGGGATTTACCACGGTTACACAACAACACAAACTAAACGAACAGATGAGTAAAAACGCGGTTTAAAGGGGATAGACCTACCGAACGTCCTTCTTTGTTTGAATGTTTTCTCTGATGGCATTTTGCGTCAGTCAGCAGCTAACGGCGCTAAAAACCGGAGTCGCGGCGACGTTAAAGCAGCTCAACGTAATTAAAACTGTTTTCTAACGTCTCCGGGGCCGCTGGTTCGGTAGCTGCTCGGTTAAAAAGTCACTAAAACGAAGAAGAGTTTGGTGGTTTTGACGTCGTCGCTTGCTTCCTGCCTTGCTCACTCCGTCGGTGTTTTTGATCAGGACGAGGCGAGCAAAACAAACCTGTCAGCTGACCTGGGACGTCACTGTCCAAACAGCCAATCAAATGCAGCTAAGTGAAACCATTTAAACATACCGGTAGTTTATCATAAATATTTCTATTCTGACGTTGAAAACTGTAGTTTATTATTTTTCACTTTTATATGATTCTGTTCACTTTTGTATTTTTGAATTTTACCACCTTATTTTTTTCTTTATATGCTTATTTTTAAATGAATCAGCTCATCCCAGCTGAACCGGATAGCCTAAGCTTGGTAAGTCCGCCCATCTACGTGGGTCCCGTACTGCCCCCAAAATGAACAGGAGTCTATGGGGGCAATGGTGGCGCAGGAGTTGAGTGCTCACGCGTAATCGGAAGGTTGCAGGTTCGAGCCCCGCTCAGTCTGTCGCTGTTGTTGTGTCCTTGGGCAAGACACCTAGCCCACCTTGCCTGCTGGTGGTGGTCGAAGGGACCGGTGGCGCCAGTGCTCGGCAGCCTCGCCTCTGTCAGTGCGCCCCCAGGGCAGCTGTGGCTACATCGTAGCTCATCCCCACCAGTGTGTGAATGTGTGAATGACTGATTGTGTTGTAAAGTGCCTTGGGGGGTTCCAGGACTCTAGAAGGCGCTATATCAAATACAGGCCATTTACCAAAAGTTATTTTCTGATCCATCCATCTGCTTATCCAGGGTCAGGTCACGGGGGCAGTATAAACAGGCCCAGAATTCCCTCTCCCCAGTCACTTGGGCCAGCTCCTCTGGGGGAACCCTAAGGCGTTCCCTGGCAACCCGAGAGACATAGTCCCTTCAGCGTGTCCTGAGTCTTCCTTTGGGTCTTCTGGTTGGATGTGCCCATAAAACCTCACCAGGGAGGCGTTCAGGAGACATCCTGTGCCAGAGCCACCTCAACAGGCTCCATGTGGAGAAGCAGCAGATCTACTCCGAGCTCCACCCGGAAAGGGGTAGACCCAGCCATCCTGCACAGAAAACACATTTCCACCTCTTGTATCCGCGATCCACATTCCAACCCTCATTTATGATCCCTACCCAAAGCTTCTGACCAGCTGCGTTCTGCACACGGCCACAGCAACATTTTCTAAGTTTCTAAGTGGCGTCACCAAAAATATACAATTAACACACAGTCGTTCGTGTCCGTTCATTTTCTCTCAGGTAAGTTCTGTCTGTATTTGAGCATGACGTGTGGACGCGCTCGCTCTGCAGCGCTCGTCACTGGCGCAGCCGAGCGGCGCACGCTCTGCATTTTTTTGTGGTCAGTAGATCAATTTGATCTGCTGGTTAAAAAGTTACTTGTGAGGTGAAAAAGAAGGGAGCAGGCAGGAGTTTTTCTGGAGGACTGGGAGACGCAGGAAGGTCAGAGACAGACAGGACAGGAAAACAGGAAAATAAAAACCAAGAAAACAAAATAAAGTTCTTAAAAAGAAAATGTAGGTAGATTGATCCCACTACACGTTTGTACCCGTATAAAGCAATAATTTATCAGCATGTAGTTTTTATGTAGTTACTACAGTTCAGATCATCTTCAAAACTCCGGCCCATGCCCAGGGGCGTACCCAAGCATTTTGGGGGCCGAGGCAAAGTAGACCCCTGCCAGGTATTTTAAGTTGAAGTGCTATCTGTTTTTATATTAGACTTTTTATATTTGCAATAAAGTCCAAAAGTGAATAATTTATGTTATTTATTACTTGATTGTTCAAGCTACCTCACAGAAGTGATCTGTTGTTAAAAATTGAAATAAAAAGATAATTAAATTAAAAAATAAGGAACATTCTGGAAATGTTTATTTCTTTTCTTTTTTTTATGTATCGAAAGTATCGGATCGGGACTCGGTATCGGCAGATTCTCAAAATCAAATGACTCGGACTCGAGGGCAAAAAAAAACCTGATCGGGACATCCCTAGTTTTTACACAACACGTCGTACTTTTTATTGTGTTGTTATTGATGTTTGTTGTCCCTCGGGGTTGCTGCAGGAGGACAGGTATTTATGAGGAAAACGAAATACAGTAAATAAATGTTTTGTGGTCAGTATAATTTGACATAACCACGACAAACATGCTTTCTCGACAATCCTTGTTATTGTGTGAGAAAATAAAGTTTAGAAATGAAAACGGATGTGTGTTGATAGGGGAACAGCTGCAGAGCCATGTCTGCGCATGCACCGTGAGCGGTTCTGGTGCTGTTTGGGCCGCAGCCGCTCGCAGCGCTGCTTCAATAGTTATCCTCCTAGTTTTTGTCTGAAGTTTTGAAAAGTAATTTTGAATAAAACTTGAAGAATAACTGGAAATTGCTTGCTCATTTTAAGAAGTCTTTCATATTTTATAACATTTATTATTTGATATAATGGTTTACAAACACAAAAGGGTCATTTATTAGAGTACTCGATTACAAAAATGTTCGATAGCTGCAGCCCTAGTTGTAATGCTCGATTTCTGCTATTTCAGATTTTTTGTTCATGTATATTATTTACATTTTCTATTCAGAAACTTCTGAAGAAAAATCAAATGCTTTTTTATTACAGTTATGCTGTTTTGGTTTAAAATCCCAATTATAAACGACACACCAGCTTTAAAGGGACTTTACGGAGTTTGAATTTTTATGCTCGCGATCGCCCCCTCAGGCCAAAAGCGTAACGGCAGCTTCAATAGTAGGCTCGTGCATGAGGTGTGCATGCTGTACGTGCACACTCCTTAACGAAAATAACAGCTGAGACAGTCCCTTGTGTGTGTGTGTGTGTGTGTGTGTGTGTGTGTGTGTGTGTGTGTGTGTGTGTGTGTGTGTGTGTGTGTGTGTGTGTGTGTGTGTGTCCTGGAGGACAGAGGACAGGAGAACGCGCAGCTAATTAAATAATTTGGTTCTGTACCTTTCTCTTCAGCACAGCCGACAAAGGTTTATGATGGGTCAGTCCTCCTGCATGCTCAGATCATTCCCTTCCCTTGCTTGAAAAATTGTTCCAAAATGAAAGTTGAACCCACATCTTTTTTATCTGTGAATTCAATGCCGTTCGGCGAGTCTCAAATAAAAATTTGGGCATCTTACTGTAAAAAAATATACCATTAATGTAAAAAAGAAACTCTAAATGAACTATGTTCACATCCAGAATCAAACCCAGGTCTTCTGCATGGGAGTCAGGCGTCTTACTAGGTGCAGCTAAAATCAGAATCAGAAGTTTTTATTGCCATATGTGTGCCAAGTCACAACATTAGGAAATTGCTGCGGTATTTTGGTGCAGAAGGTAAGATAGAAAAAAATCAAGAGATAAGCAAATATAAGAACTAATAAAACACTCATGATAAAATTATTAATGTAAAAAGTGGCAAGAATTAGAGAAGCAGCTATCTACTCCGTGTAGGCATGGACGTAATTTTGGGGGGGGGGACAGGGGGGACATGTCCCCCCCACTTTTTCCAAAGTCAAGTTTTGACCCCTGCACTTTTTACCATCTAAAAACAGTATTACGCTATATTAAATTGACACTGGTTGAGCTCTAGGACCAAGTGGAAAACAACCGTTTGTGTTGAAGCCTGTTTCCCATTAGAACATACTGTAAAGATTACCCCCCTCCCCACCCCCTACCCCCATGCACCCCCCCCCCCCCCCCCACACACACACACACACACACTTCTAAAGTGAAAATTACGTCCATGCGTGTAGGTATTAATCTGAGTGTTTGTTGAATGGTTCAAGCACAGCATCGGGTCACGTGACTGGGACCAATCAACTTGAGTGGGCTGCCCTAGGATTTTCATTCAAAAGTCCAACTGCAGAGGGGAAGAAACTGTTTTTGTGGCGAGAGGTTCTGGTCCGAATGGATCTGAGCCTTCTGCCAGATGGGAGCGAGTCGAAGAGACTGTGTCCAGGGTGAGACGAGTCAGCTGTTATCCGACCTGCACGCCTCAATGTCCTAGAGGTGTACAGATCTTGAATGGAGGGGAGTTTGCAGCCAATGACCTTCTCTGCAGAGCGCACGACACGCTGCAGCCTCTTCTTGTCCCTGGTGGTAGCTCCAGCGGACCACACGGTGATGGAGGAGGTGAGGATGGACTCGATGATAGCGGTGTAGAACTGCCTCATTGACTGTGGTGATAGGTTGAATTTCTTCAACTGCCTCAGGAAGTTCATCCTCTGCTGGGCCTTTTTTCTGATGGTGGTGATGGTGGGCTCCCATCTGAGGTCCTGGGTGATGGTGGTGCCCAGGAAGCGACATGAGTCCACCATCGTGATGGGAATGTCAGACAGGTTTAAGGGGGGGATGGGGTGTGTGTGTTTCCTAAAGTCCACAACAACCTCCGCTGTCTTCTGGGTGTTTAGCACCAGGTTGTTGTGGCTGCACCAGGACACCAGCCGTTCAGCCTCCATTCTGTAAGCGGACTCATCCCCATCAGAGATGAGTCCGATGATGGTGGTGTCGTCAGCAAACTTAATTAGTTTGACAGACTCATGCTTGGAGGTGCAGCTGTTGGTGTACAGGGAGAAGAGCAGAGGGGAAAGAACACAGCCCTGTGGTGAGCCGGTGCTGATGGTCCGTTGGTCCGAGACATTCTTCCCCAGCCTGACTTGTTGTTTCCTGTCTGTCAGGAAGTCAGTGATCCACCTGCAGATGGGGTCAGACACGTTCATCTGGGACATTTTGTCTTGGAGGAGGTCTGGCAGGATTGTGTTGAATGCAGAGCTGAAGTCCACGAACAATATCCTGGCGTAGGTACCTGGGGAGTCCAGATGCTGCAGGATGAATTGTAGAGCCATGTTGATTGCGTCGTCTACAGACCTGTTTGCTCTGTATGCAAACTGCAGGGGGTCCAGGAGGGGGGCTGTGAGGGTCTTGAGGTGGGGGAGAACTAGGTGATCAAATGCCACAGGTCTGTAGTCATTTAGTCCAGTGATTCTTGGTTTCTTGGGGACAGGGACTATGGTGGAGATCTTGAAGCAGGCAGGCACATGAGATGCCTCCAGTGAGGAGTTGAAGATGCTCGTAAACACTGGGGCCAGCTCTTCAGCACAGTGCAGGAGCCACGCCATCAGGGCCTGGAGCTTTTCGTGTGTTAAGAGACCTGAACTGCTTCTTTACATCTGCTTCATGAATGTGTAGATTTGTGGTGGAGGTGTGTGATGTGAAGTCCTCATGGGTGGGGAGTGAGGGGGAGGGTGATGAAGGTAAATTCCACAGTGATGGCTCTAGTGGGGAGTGGCTGACCAATGTCTCTATTGTTGGGGCTGGATGAGGAGCAAGGCCTGCCTGATGGCTCATCAAACCGAAATTGTTTAGGTTGTTTGCCAAGAGCAGATTATCGGTGGAGGCGGGGGTTCTGGGTTTGTAGTTGGTGATGTTCCTGAAACTTTTCCACACAGAGGTTGGGTCGTTTTCAGAGATTTGCTGCTGCATTTTGTCATGATGCTGGTGTTTTGCTTTGACCAATTCTTTGCTGAACCTGTATTTAGTGTCTCTGTGGGAGTCATTGTCCCCCCTTTTAAATGCATCTCTCTTTTCTAACCACAGCTGTTTGAGTTTAGGGGTAAACCAGGCTTTGTCATTGTTATAACTCACCCTGGCAGTGATGTCCTTTATATCTGTAACATTTATATCCTTGATGACAGCTGAAACAACGTTCAAAGAACGGTTCAGAGCAAAAAAGGCTATTTTGTTGCTAATTTGCAGGAAATATCTAGAAGAAAGTTCTACAGAAAGTAGCTAAGGGTCCTCAGAAATGTAGCTAGCTTTGTCACTAGGCGTTAGGAACAGCGACAAAGTGGCACTGCCTCTCTCTCTGCTGCTAAAGCTACAGATAGCAAATGCTACGGGCGATGCCTGAGCGTGAACGCGCATGAAGCAGCCTGCTCGACCCGAGCATCTCTCTTTTTCTGTGATTTTACAGAAAAACAGGCAATCACAGTAAAAATGCCAGGGCTCATTCTACAGGACCAAGGCATTGCAGGAGAATGTATGAAGAAGACATTTATTATTTCTATACATGTTTTGGCTGTCAAACTTCCATAATGCCCCTTTTAAATGTTAATAGCCCAATAAAACCAGAGTTATACGTAAAATAATTAAATCTCAGACCATCAGAAAGATTGTGATCTTGACCACTGTCTTGATACAGGAATCTTTAATCAAGTGTTGTACTTGTTCACATGCACTTAGCCCCTTTATTATGGTATGTGTGATGTGAACTTCCCTCCCAGGGTGGAGGTCTGCACTCTGACTGCTTTCTAGTTTTTATTAGCTAGTTATATTTCTTGAGTGAGTGTTTAATTTTAATACTGTACCAAGTTGTGCTTGCAATTTGTGACAATTCATGGTGTGTTTGTAGATCATCAATTGCAGTTTGTCAAAATAAGGGGGGCCCAGAACATTATCTTGCATAGGGCCCCCACAATGCTAGAAACGGCCCTGGCTACAGGACAACAGGGGGAATATCCCACATCCCTCTTGCTTTAGAGTAAACCTGCTGCAGCCAACGGATCAACAATTCTGTCTGCTTCAACTACAGGCAGGTAAGAAAAATCACAAATGAATCAAAAGAAGCATAAAGTGTGTTCATGCCATGGAAAAATCCTTTTCCCTACAATTGTTATCATTGTCCAAGGAGGACTTCCTTGTGCTTTTTGACAATGGTTTATAATTTTGGTCCTTTAAGAATTAGTTTGTCTTTTAATGTATTCGACAAAAAAAATTAATCACATCAAGTATTTTACAACAAAAAAGAAGAACAACATTGCTTTAACCCATTAACATATGTTGCCATTAAAACATTCAGCATTTTCCTTTTAGTTAGTACAGGAAGTGGGAAACAGTCTGGAGGAAGAAGCTGCAGGTTTAATTTCTGTCCAGCAGGTGGAGAACTCGGCCCACCTGTTGCTGTTCCAACATCTCTGAGCTCCTCAAACTGACTTCAGATCAGATGTCTTTATTGTAGGAAGCTTCAGCAGGATGCAGGAGATCGCCGCGTGTTTAGTAAAGATCTCCCATCACTTTGTATTTTTAGGTCATCCGAGTTGGTGCTGTGAACCCTTCAGCATAGACCTTCACCTGAAACCCCCCAGCCAGTGCTCAGTCAGGTGTGTGTGTGTGTGTGTGCATGTGTGTGTGTGTGTGTGTGTGTGTGTGCAGGAGTCCGCCTCCAGCTGTGTGTGTGTCTGGACCAGAAATGAAGTCAGTTAGAAACAACCTTTGACAGTCAGACTGTATATTTGTCACCGTGCATGTGTGTGTGTGTGTGTGTGTGTGGGGGGGGGGGGGGGGGGGGGGGGCACATATGTGTGTGTGTGGGGGTGTATGTGGGTGCATGTGGTGGTGCGTGTGTGTGTGTATGTGTGCAGGAGTCTGCCTCCAGCTGTGTATGTGTGTGTGTGGTGGTGGTGGCGGTGGTGTGTGTGTGTGTGTGTGTGTGTGCGTGTGTGTGTGTGCAGGAGTCTGCCTCCAGCTGTGTGTGTGTCTGGACCAGAAATGAAGTCAGTTAGAAACAACCTTTGACAGTCAGACTGTATATTTGTCTCCGTGTGTGTGTGTGTGTGTGTGTGTGTGTGTGTGTGTGTGTGTGTGTGTGTGTGTGTGTGTGTGTGTGTGTGTGTGTGTGATAACTCACCCAGACAGGAGTTTTACTGTGTGTTTGAGTTACAGGACACTCGTACCCTACGATCAAATATTAGCTGTCAATATATGCCCCCCTCCCTGCTCGCCCTGCTCATTAGGAGGTGGTGTTGTGGCTTCATGCTTCTCGCCAGGAGGCTCCACGAGCACCTCAGTCAGCTGTACAGATGGATCAACGGTTCAGCTGGGTGATAAGAAATGTTGACGCTGCTGTTGCAGGGAGGAACAGAACACGTGTGGCTATTAACCACTAGGAGGAGGAGGAGGAGACAGAAACCATACATCCATGCTGTCACATCAGAGGAAGGGTTAGATCATCGCCTCCATTTAATGCACAATTCCAGCAGACTTCAGCCAAAGGGACTTTAAAAACTGGCTGCATGGTGGCGCAGTGGTTAGCACTGTTGCCTCGCAGCACGAAGGTTGCAGGTTCGAAACTCGGCTGCGGCCTTTCTGCGTGGAGTTGCGTGTTCTCCCCATGGGTTTCCTCCGGGTACTCCGGTTTCCCCCACAGAACACAACATATCCTAGAAAACTGGGCACAAATTGTAAGTCGCTTTGGATAAAAGCGTCTGCTAAATGAATAAACAAACATAAACAAAAACCAAACAACGGTGTCACTTTTTTCCCAGATCAGGACATTCACAAATGTTTTCTGCTGGTTTGTGTGATTTATTTCTCTGACAATCCACAGGTGAAAATCAGCCTTTTATGACTAAATTTGGCACCTTTACAGCAAACGATGGATTCAAAATGATGCTGATTGTTGTGCATTGTCACTTTCAATGATTAAAAGAAAGCAGAGTGTAAATTAACAAAGAGGGAGCAGTTAAGAGTGAATAAAAGCAGGAAGGGGCAGGGTTTTATCTTATTTTTAATCCGTGAGGAAACACTCTGATCCACGGATTCAAGGAGCCACATTTTGTTCATGAGATCTTATTTTTATCAAAAATACTTAAAATCTAAATCATAAAAGTAATTATTGATAACGTTCATGCAAATGGTGCAATTTAATAAGCAAATTTAAAACTTCAAATGTCTTACTTGATGAAGGTTAAATACTGTTGTTTCTTCAGAAGAACCAGAACATCATTACTGAAGAATCAAGCTTGATCACCACCTGCTCCAGCAGAACTTCAGCCCAGAAACCTTCTACACTTCCTGGACTTTGTGTCCAGATCTACTTCCTTTAAGCAGCTGAGCTGCAACTCGAAGCGAGGCAGCAAAACACGCGAGGAGAAGAAACGCAGCAGCCGCCTGAAGAGTAATGAGACCGCGGCCCTTCAGTCTTCAGTGGACGTTCTGTCGGCTGTTTTATATGTCAGAGGATAATGAAATCCTGCTGCTAAAGCTCCGCTGACCTTTGTTAAGTCACCTTGTATCCAGATGATATCCAGCTGTTTTCCTTCCACCAGCAAGCAGCATCCTCACCCTGCAACTTGAGGGTTAAATGTGAAGTTTTCTTAAAAAAAAATTTGTTTTTTTTAAAAGTCTGAAAAGAAAACATAGTATGTCACTTTATAAATGATCAAATCAATAAAAATGAGTAAAATCATTTATGTAGGGGGATTAAAATCTATATTCAACAAACATGACGCTAAATTTAAGGATTCTTTTAATGAGTGTAAATATAGTTTTCATTTTCTGTTATGTAAAAAACATGCAAGTTTTTATGGTTGGGCTCAAAAAAATACTTATATTTAATTTAAAGTTTATAAACAGCAGGAAAAAGACACATTGTGAATGATTTAAATTTTCTTTGGGATTTTTATCAACCTTTATTACTGCAAACATGATAATGTAGCCTGAGCCGATGAGAAAACATATTTATGATAAGTTCATAACCCAAATTTTTATTTCTTATTTTACTATAATTTTCAGTTTTTCTTTCCATTCAATAATACACATTTTCCTCATTGAGTATTATATTTATCAGTATTAGTTATTATTGTTGTTGTATATATCTGATAGCAAATTATTTAAGTTTAAAAATGTTGGGAAATGTTTCACAAAAAGGCACAATTTAGATTTTTGTTCGTCTTAAATTTTTTCACGTAATTATTGTAAATTTATGTGCAAAAAAACAAACAAATGAAATCTAAACACAAGCATAAACCCCACCCCTCTGCTAAAAACCCGTGACACATTTCTGCCACCTCTAGATCCGGCCCTGTGCACATCAGAGCAGAACTGGTTTGGCTCAGATTTTTGTTTCCGTCTGTCTTTTCTGAGCTTGAGTGAACAGCAGAAGCATCACTTACAGCGTGAGTTTATATGCTCTAAAGCTTCTTTGTCCCCCTGATGGATTCTTGGTAGAAACCAAACCACAACCAATCAAAACCTTCCTTCATCACATAATCCTGTGAGGAAGGATCCTCCTTTGGCTGTTTGCTGCTGCGTGTCCTCTCAGATTCAGAAAACTCAAGAGGAAATCAGTTTTTTATCACCCTGAAAACATCTCTTCTTTTTCTCGATGTACGACAATTAAAGCAAACAGAGAAAAATACAAAAACATTCTTCTCCGAGTGTTTACTGTAAAATCCTCACCATTCAATTCAGTTTAACCATCAAGATTGAAACCAATTATTTATTTGTTTACTCAGATAATTCTTCAAGTCTTCGTGCTCCTGTGCTTCTTAACAATAATCATAACAGGGTATCCGGGGGTCCTTAAAAAGTCTTAAATTTGCTTTTCCAAATTTAAGGCCTTGAAAATCCTTAAAAATGACAAATAATCCTTAAATACAGTTTCCAAAGGTCTTAAATTACCAAAGACCCAATAAACAAGATTCTTTTATTTCTATAAGATTTTTGTGATTTTCTAGTTGGCGTTCAGCATTTGTTGTGTACGATGTTGCCGTAAGCGGAACCGTACACATGCAGTTGGTTGTGAAAGGGGACTATTTTTAGATGAGCACATTAGCTGGTTACGCTAGTGGGAGCTTGCACCATGGGGAAGTGCAAGTTTAATGGTAACTGGATGGCTAATCCCACGTTCGCGACGTGGTTAGCACCGGTTCCAGGCAATAGCTGTAAATTATAGCCTAAATAAAACTTTTAAAATAGCTTAAAATTTGGTCAAAGTGGCCTTAAAAAGGTCTTAAAAAGTCTTAAATGTGGCTCCCTTAAACCCGCAGATAGCCTGCATTAGTATTTCTGCTATTTGTTTAATTATTTACTCCTTGGCTGACTGACTAAAAGTCTTATTTTGTTAAATGGACTAAAGTACGTAGAAGCCTTCCGTATTTCTGCGGGAACATGAGCTGGTGCACAGAGATGAAGTTTTTGCACAATAATTTCTTTTGTTTGGGTGTTTTGTGACTCGGCAAACATCTCTTTAAGGTGTGCTTGTGGGTTAGGATTTAGCCGTGTTGTGGGGGCTTAGTTTGTGTTAACATAAATCCATCACACTCCCTGGATCGGATGATTTTCTAGTTTCTGGGTCCGGTACAAAAATGTGAGTTTGTTATCAGGATCTGGGTCAATCCGTCATGTTTGCTGGATTTAGTCACGTTTTATAAACGGAGCTAACAAGTCTGTTTTTTTAGTAACTTTAGTGCAGATTTGTGTGCCCAGATACCAGAAAACGACAATAAAATCAGCAAAACCGGACGATAGAAAAACTAATACTTACGTCTGTGTCTCCATTTTAATTCATTTGCTTCCCATCAGTAAAAACCTGAACGTAGATTTAAAAATGTCTGAAACCATCTCCCCTGTTCATGAGTGATGTGAGGGCCACAAATGGCCCACGAGCCACACCTTTAACCCCCAGGCTGTCGACTATATAACCTGACAAAATACAGAAAGACAATGATGTCATCATTAACCTCACACAGATTGTGTGTGTGTGTGTGTGTGTGTGTACTTGTTTTTATTTGCTTAAGTGGACACATTAACTTTGTCACATTGTGGGGACATCTGGCTGGTGCACACAATGGTGAAATACACTAAAACGTGGTTTTAGAGGTATGGTGTGAATTAACTTTTGGTTTAGATTAGGATTAGGAATAGAACCGCATTGGTTAAAGTCAGGGTTAGGCATAGTGGAGTCCCAAAAATGAATGGAAGTCAATGGAGGTTCCACACAAGGACACAGAGACGCGTGTGTGCGTGTACGGTTTGAGACGTCTCTTCCAGGAGAAGTGCTGCAACAGGAAACACTCAGGATTGTGGCCTTTTTGGTTGCGCTGTTGCCAAGACAACAGCAATTAGAAAATACTAGGTTACCAAGCTGAGAGCGGCTCCGTTTCTATAGCAACCAAGGTCAGGGAGAAGACTGCGAGTTTACCTGATTCTCAGGAATGAGACGGATACAGAAACATATTTGTCATTGCACTAAACAGGCAGTGTTCCGAACCCGTTCGCAGCAGGAAGTGGAGTCAGCCCGGGACACGATTCCAGACGGTTTTCCACAAGCGACCCGCTTACAGGGCTCACAACGTGCTTTGTGGTCGCGTCCACGTGGGCCTGACTGCTCCTGCTGGGTTCACTTCCCATAATTAGCTGATCATCACAGCTTGTTGTCACACACCAGCTTACACAAACACACCTTAATGACATCACACGGCCTCAATAAGCCCCGACCTGCAAAACCACTTCTACTCTACAAAACAGGCACTGATTTTATGTCTTGTTGTGTTTCTAAACACCTCGTTCTTCTGCTTTAACCCCGACACACACACACACACACACACACACACACACACACACACACACACACACACACACACACACACACACACACACACACACACACACACACACACACACACACACACACACACACACACACACACACACACACACACACACACACACACACACACACACACACACACACACCACTGCGGTGTGTAACCAGAGGCAGGAGGAACACTTAATCCCCCAGCACCTGCTTTCTGCCCAGCGTTGGCCGGTGCAGCTGCCCCGCCGGCTGCACCTTTTGCCCCGGTGTTTTTATAAATGCCTGCTTTTCCTGCGTATTTGCATATTTGCAGATTTGTTTGTATCCGAGCGTCATTAATATTACATTTGAACCAAGCAGATGGCCTTTGGTGTGGCGAGCAGATGGATGTAGCATAGAACAGCCGTGTTATGAACCTATACACTGCAGAACAGACTGTCGGCATCAGCGCTCGGTTTAAATACGAGGACACGTGCACCGTGTCCATCATCGTAACTCTCAGGGTGCACACACTCCTACAGGAAAAACCCTCCATCTAAGGGTCCGTTTAAAGAGACCTTCCGCTCGCAGTCCTGCTACACCTAGAAGACAATAAGCAATGCCGTTTGACGGCTTTATGAGATGAAGATCTGATCTAACTGCTAAAACTTTAAGAAATAAATTCATGTTGGTAAAAATGGCAAGAATTTTATTAGATTAGAATATTTACAGTCGGAAATAAACAAAAAAAAAGTAAAAACCTAAAATTAAAGAGGGAGCTTTTGTTGGGCAGCTGGACGAGGAGCCACAGGACGGCCTCCTCTACCTGAATGTTCATGGCAGGAGAAAGAAAAACACCTCTGGCTCCTTCTAAGAGGTCCGTGAACCTGCAGCTCCCACCTCCGTGGCACATCAATCACTCTCTCCACATCTCCATTTACACTTATCCCATCCTCTCCTCCCTACGGCTCCCTCTTTGTTCTGCAGAGGAAGGGGGAATGGGGAGGGGAAATGAAAAAGACTGAATTGCTGCCTTCTTGAGGAGGAGGCGGGGCAGAGGTGGAGTGACCACAGCATGATGGAGGAGGAAGGGGGGGGGGGGTCTCTGTGACTGTCAGAAGGATGCGCTTGTTGTCTCGCTAGCAGCAGCGGTGCTCCTGATCATCACTCACACACGTGCCTCATGTGGAAGTTGACCACGTACTCCGCGTTGGTTCTCTGGACAGAGATGGCGAACGGTTCGAAGGGGTGGAAGGTGAAGGCGACCAAGCGGCGCACGGCGTGGTTCACGGGCCGGCCCAACAGACCCGCCTGGATCTTAAACTTCAGCAGACCCGAGTCACGAGCGTAAAACCTGATGGAGGAAGGAGGGCAGCTTCATCAGACCCAAACATCACGGTCGAAGCCATCTTTCATCCATTTTTACCCGAAATGCATCTGATGCTGCGATGAGAAGGACTTAGCTTCAACATGAATCCCTGAGTTAATGCAGCAGCAGATGTTTCTCTGCAGCATTTGTTGCTCTTCACACACTGAAGGCAACCAATAAACTAATTGTTTTGTCAAAAAATGAATATTTGCCATCGACTCTGAAATAATCCCGGAAAAACCTCATCCAGTCATTGAGAACGGGACGATCCTCATCCATCCATCAAACTGTCCTCTGACCCCCCCCCATCACACCTTCTCAGCAGAGCAGCTGAACAGGAAGTGAAATGTGAAGTCACATGACCGGTCTGACGCGGTCGGGCGGATTACCTGATGGGATGGTCTCCGCAGGTCTTGGGTCTCTCCATCGCTGACACCCACTTGTCGTCGTAGCTGAAGAGCGACAGGTCGAGGTAGGGGCTGCTGCTGTATGACTGGGCGCTGATGGGTAGCTGTCCCAGCAGGCGGCGCACCGCTTCTGTGTGGCCGCCATATTTGGCGTTCACTATGGTGTCCTTAAACCTGAGGCATCAAAACGCTGCATCAGCAGAAAGCTTCAGAGCACAGATGAAGTGAACTTGTAAAGTCTGCTTTGCTAGGCTAATTAGCTGCGTGCTAATTAAAGATTGGTGTTCCGGATGATGTAACAAGAAAAGACATCTTGATGTGTCATCGTGTTTTTCTATATTTTGTGTCATTGATCATAATTTACATTCACACAGACTAAACTCACGAGGATGAAGGTCCACCTAACACCCGGATATTCATTCTAATTTTAACCAAAGTGTTTTTTTTTTCTTTTCATACATTTAGATTTTTCCCAGAGCGACTCCTCCAGCACTCAGTTGCCTCACTTTCTCTCTTTGCGTCTTTTTCATTTTTTCAAACCTGTTTTTTGATGTCTTCTCACAAATTTTCATACCATAAGATCTCCAGTCGCCAATTCCGGGTCGGGGGAGAGGTCCTACCTCAAGTGGAGGAGTTTAAGTATCTCGGGGTCTTGTTCACGAGTGAGGGTGGGAGGGATCGGGAGATCGACAGGCGGATTGGTTCGGCGTCTGCAGTGATGCGGACGCTGAGCCGATCTGTCGTGGTGAAGAGGGAGCTGAGCCAGAAAGCCAGGCTCTCGATTTACCGGTCGATCTACGTCCCAATCCTCACCTATGGTCATGAGCTTTGGGTAATGACCGAAAGAACGAGATCACGGATACAAGCGGCCGAAATGAGTTTCCTCCGTAGGGTGGCCGGGCTCAGCCTTAGAGATAGGGTGAGGAGCTCGGACATTCGGGAGGGACTCGGAGTAGAACCGCTGCTCCTCCGGATCGAAAGGAGCCAGTTGAGGTGGTTTGGGCATCTGGTCAGGATGCCTCCTGGACGCCTCCCTGGGGAGGTGTTTTGGGCATGTCCTGCCGGCAGGAGGCCCCCGGGTCGACCGAGGACACGTTGGAGAGGTTACATCTCCAATCTGGTCCGGGAACACCTTGGGGTCCTGCCGGAGGAGCTGGTGGAGGTGGCCGGGGAGAGGACGGCCTGGAGCTCCCTAGATGGGATGCTGCCCCCGCGACCCGGACCCGGATAAGCGGAGGAAGACGACGACGACGACGAAGATCTCCAGTCTTAATTCTTGATGTCCTCCTTCAGCTGGACTAAAACCTCCTGAACTCACTGATGCAGATCCAACATGGCGAACCTGCTCATCAGCTTTCAATACCTTCTCTCTTCCTCTCTGACATCAATTTTCGCCCCTCTAAAATCCAATTCTACACTCGTCCTTGTTCAAACCACTCTCTCCCCTTCCACACCCAAACGGGTGAGTCGAACCACCAAATTCAATCAGAGCTCTCTTAGCCACATTGAACATCATGGCGTCTCTTCAGCATCCAGAATAAAACTCCTCCGGGCGCTTCCCGCTGCTCAGAGGCTTTGAGTCCGCTTTAAGTGTTGAGCTGCAAACTGCTGGCTTCTTACAAACGAGCTGTAACAGGTTACCTTCTTTGGACCTGTCTCGCGTAGTTGTTGGATGAAGCGGAGCACGGGAATTGGACCGCCTGGCTGTGGAGCGTGGCGTTCCGGAGAAGGTCGCAGAAGTTCTCAAACAGCTCCAGCAGCTGGTCGGAGGTGTTCTCAAAAACGGCCAGCACCTCCGTGGACACCATGTTGTACACAACGAAGAACGAGGGCTGAGGGAGGAGCAGAGGTTCAAAAGTTTGATTCAAAAGGAAATAACGGATTTCCCAACTTGTAGGAATTTTCTTCTTTAAAAAGAAAAATTATGTGCAAAAATACAACCTGCATAATAATATCCTGTCTGTTTTCAGGATAAAAGTAAAACAGACATGATGTGTCTGAAAAACAAAAAGCCAGACGGTGGAAACCAGGGAAGCTCCACAAGAGAGCTGACTGGGAGGAATGTGTGTGTGTGTGTGTGTGTGTGTGTGTGTGTGTGTGTGTGTGTGTGTGTGCGTGCGTGCGTGCGTGCGTGTGTGTGTGTGTGTCAGGGTCCCCGTATGCATGTTTGTGGGTCTGTGTCCCCCCTTTGTGTGTGTGTGTGTGTGTGTGTGTGTGTGTGTGTGTCAGGGTCTCCATATGCATGTTTGTGGGTCTGTGTCCCCCCCCTTTGTGTGTGTGTGTGTGTGTGTGTGTGTGTGTGTGTGTGTGTGTGTGTGTGTGTGTGTGTGTCAGGGTCTCCGTATGCATGTTTGTGGGTCTGTGTCCCCCCTTTGTATGTGTGTGTGTGTGTGTGTGTGTGTGTGTGTGTGTGTGTGTCAGGGTCTCCATATGCATGTTTGTGGGTCTGTGTCCCCCCTTTGTATGTGTGTGTGTGTGTGTGTGTGTGTGTGTGTGTGTGTGTGTGTGTGTGTGTGTCAGGGTCTCCATATGCATGTTTGTGGGTCTGTGTCCCCCCTTTGTATGTGTGTGTGTGTGTGTGTGTGTGTGTGTGTGTGTGTGTCAGGGTCTCCATATGCATGTTTGTGGGTCTGTGTCCCCCCTTTGTATGTGTGTGTGTGTGTGTGTGTGTGTGTGTGTGTGTGTGTGTGTGTGTGTGTCAGGGTCTCCATATGCATGTTTGTGGGTCTGTGTCCCCCCTTTGTATGTGTGTGTGTGTGTGTGTGTGTGTGTGTGTGTGTGTGTGTCAGGGTCTCCATATGCATGTTTGTGGGTCTGTGTCCCCCCCCCTTTGTGTGTGCATGCGTGTGTGTGTGTGTGTCAGGGTCTCTGTATGCATGTTTGTGGGTCTGTGTCCCCCCTTTGTATGTGTGTGTGTGTGTGTGTTCTTGTACATACTACATACTGAGGACCATTTTGACCATTTTCCCTACAAAGTGAGGACATTTTTTTGGTCCTCCCTTTTTTTAGAAGCTTACTATACCAGTTAGAGGTCTGGTGTGGATTAAGTTTTAGTTATGGTTAGGGTTAAGAATAGATCAGCGTTCGGTCATGTTTAGGGTTGGGGTATGGGTTAGGCATGGTGGAGTCACAAAAATGAATGGTGAAGGTTCGTGACAGGCACTAGGCGCAGGGAGCATATCACCCCCGTGTTGGCATCCCTTCATTGGCTGCCTGTGCAACACAGGGCAAAATTCAAGGTCTTGGTACCGGCATACAGGGCCTTACAAGGAGCTGCTCCAGCATACCGTGGCAACCTTTTGCATAGGCATGCCCTCGTGGGCCCTTCGCTCAGCCGGCAGGGAGCTGTTGATCGTTCCACGCACTAAGTGCAGGTCATGGGGGACCGTGTGTTCTCGGTGTTGGCACCTGCACTTTGGAACCAGTTGCCTTTGGTGGTGCGTCAGTCGCCCTCATTGGGGTTTTTTAAGACTCGCCTTAAGACCCATTTTTTTGTCAAGGCATTCCAGGATTAGCAAATTTTACCTGGTTTCAATGCCCCGGCCTCTTAATCTTTTTCAGGATTTTATTTTTTGCTTTTACTCTCCTCTTTTAATTGATTTTATGTTGGTTTCACGATTGTTATATTTTATTCTGATGGTTTTATGTTTTTATCGTTGTAAGGTTATGAAGTTCATGGTTTTCAACTCCATACAGCTGGCCCCTGGGCACAATAACACCGTGTAGAAAAACCAAGGTCGGGTTGTTCCTCAGACTGTTTACATTCCAGGAGAAGAGTCCGAAGGAGAAGAAGAAGCTTTACCTAATCAAAGTACTTTATTTGTGATTAAAATTATTAAGCAAAACAGATGTTGATCAACAATAATCAAGTGAATGATCTGTGAAATAAATATGTCATGAATTATGTTTAATGAAACCAGGACTACGGTGCAGACATACTGATCCTCATCTCCATAGAAATGCATGACACATTGTTCCAACCAATCAGAGCTTTCGGCTGCCGCAGGAGAATCTGGTGTTGACTTCAAGTGTCCAATCTACTTTACTGAAACTTATCAACAATTCAGAGATATAAAACAAGGCAACGCCATTTTAAGTCTGTTCCATCTTGACTTCAGTTCTGTTCACCATCATCCTAAAGACAAGCGCAGCCTGGCCGGATGCATTTTCTTTAAACTAAGAACTGTGAAACGGGAGATTTTCGTCGTTTAACAACCAGATGACGTCCTTTCAAAATAAGAGCACCTGCTGACGCCGCTGAACGGTACCGGGGTCAACCCTCCAGACGGGCTTTGAAACGTTGTGATCGCTGCACCGACAGCTCCACCGTACATCCGAGGTTTCCAGACCTGGCAATTCCTGATCTACTTGGGAGACCCCACTGGGTACGTACACGGCAAAATAGCGGCTCATGTCATCACTTTATAAGCCTCGTGATACCTAGTCATAACAAAGACGACCAGATTCGATTACGTCATCCTAGAGAATCTGAACCAGACACACGCACTCACACACACACACACACACGCACCAACACAACATCCGAATCCATTCTCATCCATCACAGAGTAGTCCTGGTAGATTGTTTAGAATTTATAATTCAGAAATTAAAGATTCTCAAACGATCCCATCTCTCTCTTTTATTGTCTCAAAGTCAATACAGAGTGTTTAATTAAACTCCCTGATGATAAAAAAAAGCCTATTCTTCTGTTTATAAAAAGTGAACTACTAACACTGTATTAAAATACAACTTTGGTTAGTTACATCACTTTGATTCCGTTACATCGTGTTGTGTTCAGCACCTTGGGCATCTGCATTGGTCGCAGAAGGGGCTTTATAAATAATTAAATTAAATTCAATTTTATTTATAAAGCGCCAAATCACGACAAGAGTCGTCTCAAGGCACTTCACATAATAAACATTCCAATTCACAGTTCATTAAGCCAATCAGAAATAATGTTTCCTATATAAGGAACCCAGCAAATTGCATCAAGTCACTGACTAGTGGGCGACGGTGGCACAGGAGTTAAGTGCTCGCCTCGCAATCGGAAGGTCGCAGGTTCGAGACCCGCTCAGTCTGTCACTGTTGTTGTGTCCTTGGGCAAGACACTTAACCCACATAGCCTGCTGGTGGTGGTCGGAGGGACCGGTGGCGCCAGTGCTCGGCAGCCTCGCCTGTCAGTGCGCCCCAGGGCAGCTGTGGCTACATTGTAGCTCATCCCCACCAGCGTGTGAATGTGTGTGTGAATGGGTGAATGACTGATTGTGTTGTAAATCGCCTTGGGGGGTTCCAGGACTCTAGAAGGCGCTATATCAAATACAGGCCATTTACCATTTACCATTTACTATACAGCAATCCTCATACTAAGCAAGCATGCAGCTTTCTGTGAGTGTGTGTGTTCTCCAACCTGTGACGGGTCCGTGACTCGGAGCGTGACCACATCCTCGCTGGTGTATTTGATGAAGAGGTGATGCTCGTCCAACAGCTGCATCTTCCACATCCTCAGCTTCCTGAGCTGATCAAAACACTGGAAAAACCTGACGTGAATGAAAATCAGAATAAAATCAAAGTGTTTCCTATCAATGCTCTCGTTGTTCACTCATAAAGCTCTCCGATAAGATGAGACGGTGGAATAACTAACAAAATGATGCTTTTTTTCTCCCTGACCTTCCTTGCGTACGTTACCCAGAGTCCTGACTGAATATCCATGAAATATTCCAAATGGATAATTGGAATACCTCCTTTTTGCCGTGGCGCTGCCGTCCTGCTCGACTCTCCTCCACAGGTACACCAGCAGCCTGTGCTTCAGGGAGTTGATGACTTTGTCGGTGTAGAGACGTGGAAGTCCAGGCTGGATTTCAGCCTGAGTTTCTGTGTAAACAGCTGAGAGGGTCAGGAGGTCGTCCTCGTAACAGAACCGACCGATTGTCCTTACGTCCAGAAACGTTCCATCTGGAGTCACCTGGGAGAAGTGGCAGGAAAAGGAAACGAGGAATTGATTTATTAAGATCAGGCTGGTAATTTAATGAAGAAGCGAAAAGAAAGATCTTTTCTATAGCGGCCTCTCAAGATGAAAATCACGAGGTGCTTCACAAAAAACAAATATTAAAACATAAAAAAGATTTCTAAATAAAAAAATATATGTTTAAAATGAGAAAAAATAAAAATTTGTGATAAGAAATTTTAGGAAAGGGAGAAAGAAAATTAATAGGAAGGAGGGAAATCCGTAGAAAGAGCAGAAAAAGGTGAGGGTGGTGAAGGTCCCGACAAAGCCTGAACAGGTGAGTCTTCAGCTGCTTTTTAAAGGAGACCACTGAGTCCACTGATCTCAGGCTCAGGGGGAGAGAGGTCCAGAGTCTGGGGGCCACAGCAGCAGATGATCTGTCACCTTTGACCTTTAGCCTGGTGCTGCACAACCAGTAGGCTTTGATCACTGGACCTCAGGGACCTGCTGGAGGTGTAGGGACTAAGAAGATCACCAATGTAAGATGGTGCTTGTCCATGTAAGGCCCTATAGACCAGAACCAGGATCTTGAAATGAACCCTGAAGTTGACTGGCAGCCAGTGAAGCTGGAGGAGAAGCGGGGTGATGTGGGTGTGTTTGGAGGACTTGGTCAGAAGCCGAGCACAGGCGTTCTGAACCACCTGTAGACGGTTCAGGGAGGTTCTGCTCAGACACGTGAAAAGAGAGTTACAGTAGTCTAAGCGTGAGGAGATGAAGGTGTGGAGAACTGTCTCAAGTTCAGAGCGGGACAGAATGGGACTCAGCTTAGCAACGTTCCTGAGATGGAAGAAGGAAGAGCGAACAAGAGAACTGACATGAGAATCCAGGGTGAAAGCTGGGTCAAAGGTCACGCCAAGATTCCTGAAAGAAGGTTTGGTGTGAGAAGCAAGCTGACCAAGAGAGTCTCTGACTTTGGGAACCAGCTTGTCTGGGGCACAGATGAGGATCTCAGTCTTATCTTCATTCAGCTGAAGAAAGCTCCCACCATCCAGGTTGTGATAGAGTCTAAGCAGGTGTGTAACAGCTGCAGCTTAGACATCTCATGGGGCTTAAAGGAGATGTACAGTTGGATGTCATCTGCATAAAGATGTAGGAGATTCCGTTGAAGGAGCTCAGGATGTGCTGAAGAGGAAGCAGATAGAGGAGGAAGAGCAGAGGCCCCAGCACAGAACCTTGTGGGACACCATGGGTAAGAGAGGTGGTGGAGGACCTAAACTTGGAGACGGCCACAGAAAAGGAGCGCTCAGAAAGATAAGAGGAGAACCACTCCAGAGCAGATCCTGATAGGCCGACCCAGTCTCTCAGCCTCTCCAGTAGCAGGTGATGGTCAACAGTGTCAAAGGCTGCAGTCAGGTCCAGCAGGACCAGAACAGAACAGTCCCCTGCATCACTGTGAGTCAGAAGGTCATTAGATACCCTAAGAAGAACTGTTTCAGTAGAATGAGCTCTACGAAAACCTGACTGGAAGCTATCATAGAAGCTATGTTCATCAAGAGCAGCTGTGAGTTGTTTAGCCACAACCTTTTCCAAGATCTTGGAGATGAACAGAAGTTTAGAGATGGGTCTGAAGCTGCTATGGAGAGAGGGGTCGAGACTCGGTTTTTTAAGAAACGGGTGGATTACAGCGTTCTTAAAGTAAGCAGGGACCTGACCAGAGACCAGAGAAGCATTAATTATAGAGAGCACGCTGGGACCGATGGACTGAAAAGCACTTTTAAACAAAGATGAGGGTAAGATGTGGAGGGGGCATGCAGAGGTCTTCATAGAGATAACTAGTTTGGTTAACTCAGGCAAAGAAACAGGAGCAAAGCCATCTAGGATGATGGGCCTGGTTGAGTCGGGAGAGGCGGCGATAAGGCTGAAGGAGAGATGCTAGATCTAACCTTATTGACTTTGTCCACAAAGAAAGACAGAAAGTTCTCACAGTCTGTAACAGAGTGGATGGAGGCTGTAGGAGAGGCAGGAGAGACGATGCTGCTGATGGTGTTAAACAGCACCTTGGGGTTCCCTTTGCTCTGGGACACCAGGTTGGAGAAATAGACAACCCTCGCGTCTCTGACTGCAGAGTTAAAGGATGTCAGAAGATCCTTTAGGTGCAGCAGATGGACGTGGAGATGGGTTTTCCTCCACAAACGCTCAACTTTTCTGCATTGGCGCTTCAGGCTGCGAATGCTGTCGTTGAACGAAGGAGTAGGGTTCACCGAACAAAGACCGGCAGAAGCGCAGCTTTTATCTTCTCACATGACAACAACCTCCACTACAGAGTGCATGGTGGAGGTGAGCTCACCTGGAACACGTGGATGGTCTGCTGCTGCACCGACAGCACAGCCAGGATGTTCCTGTACAGGTAGAGCCCCTGGTTGTGAGACAAGATGATTTTGTCACATTTAAAAGATCTGGTGTCACACAGCCTGCCGGTGTGGAGGTCGATGATGTGCAGAGAGTAGTCCTCTAGAGGAGACCGAGGGTTGGGGGTCACTGATTCGTTGTTGCGATACACCTGGTGGGAGAACAAACGTGGGAACGAGAAGCAGGCGAACAGATTTCCACCAATAAGAAACTAGGAATCTTACCTCAAAGAAGTACGGTTGTGGTTCTTCAGGGACGTAAACCGCCGACCCGACGATGACGTAGCGGCAGTCGTCTGTAAACAGGCTACACTCCCGGTTCAGGTGTTCTCCATTTGAGGCCACATTAGTGACATGAAGTAACGAGAAGAAGCGCTCAAACAAGCGGCCTCGGATGTTGAGGGAGCGCTGGTCGTTGGCGGTTGAAAGTGTTTCTCCTTCTTGACCTCTGAGAAGGTCCTGAGCAGCCTGGCAGCCTTGGTATTCATAGATCTACAGAAGCATTTAGATGCTCTTACTTGGGTTCTGGTTTCAGGTAAACTTAATAAACAAAGGGAATCTGTCAATGATGAGACAAAAATGTGTTTCGTGATGGTGTGAGAATGAAACCTCTAGGGACGTCTGGTCAGACGAGAAGGCGATGAAGTAGCGCCCGTCTGGTGAGAACTTCCTGAGGAAACACGGTGGCTTCTCAACGTTGACCACGGTGAAGTTAGGGAATAGGTTCTGGTGAAAGCAGCGGACTCGGTACCAGTGAGATCCGGGTCGACCGGAGCAGATCCGCCGCTTCTCCAGACGATGGACCACGTTCTGATTCTGGATGTGCCTGGGCTTTAAAGTCGGGGTGTCCTCCATCGCAGACATTAAGGGATGGCTTCAAACGTCCATCTGTAGATAAACCGGGGGGGGGGGGGGGGGGGGGGGTCATCACATTACCTGTGAGAGGGTAGAGCTCAAGATGTTGCAGCATCTGATGTTTTTGGGGGTTTTATGACATGTTGTCACGACAATTTAAAGAGAAAAATGTTTTATTTCACGTGATTTTAGCCAAAATACAATATTTCATAATATAACAAATTAAAATGTGTCAAACTGTGAAGGAGGCTCTGAAAGCAGAACAGCTGATCAGAATCTTTCAGCGTAGTTTTCACACCAGCATCAGCACAGATGATCTGCTCTGTGATATATCTCAATACCGAGACGTTTACAGCTCTTCTTTTTTATTTTAGAGCCTAAAACAGAGCCTTCTGACCGAATCCCAGCAAACAAAAGTCTCATTTAGGAGTTATGTTCCGTTAAACAGCTGTTCAAGTTGGATAACTCACCGTCCGCTCCTCGGCTTTCTTCTCTCATCAAACGTAAACGTTCAGCATCATTTAGCCTCTAACGTCAAACTGTAACTAAACAAAAATCGGGTTTATTAACATTTTCCAGGCTGTTTTTGCGCTTTTGGATGCGCTTTCGGTTTGTTGTTGAGAAAGCTGAAAAAGAAAGCGAAAAAGAACCGAGCAGAGCGCTGCAGCGCCACCTCCGTTAGTGGCGAAATATGAAACTGCAGTCTCTAGCTAAGAGGGCTCAAACGGAAGCAGTGATGCGTCAGCAGATCCGCCATATTGGAAGTGGAGACGTCAGCTGATGAAAGCGTTCAAATAAAGGAAGGAGGGGTAGTTTCAGAAGGATTGATAGCATTTTACATTTCATTGTGACTTTTAATTGAGTTTAGTTATATTTGTAGAGAAGAAAAGCTCCATAGGTAACCGAAAAATGCTGAAAATAAAAGCTTTTGGGCTAATGAAAATAGATAGAAATTTGTTCACATCATGAAATTATAAAATAATGAGAAGTAATTTTGCTTATTTACATTGTTAATTACAATACGTACTATATATTATTTGGTCTTATGTAATATTTTCACACTAGTCTTATAGGGTCCAGATGGAGCATCAGGATTAGTACCTTCCTCAGGAACCTGCCATATCCAGGCCAAAACATGTCTACTGCCCCCTGGTGGAAGATTTACAGGTGGTAAGGGCCAATTTAATTTCTTAAAACTGTTATATTGTTTTAGAATGACACAATCATTATTCTGTTATGTTAATATTTGACAATAAATAGTTCAGTCTTTAAAATTGTAGGTTTAATAATAATTTAATGTTTCAGGCTTTAGTGGGTTTTTATCAACATGTCCCATAGAAAGCATCATTACTATGCCAGAATTAATAAAATTCACAACATATGAACATTTAACTACTAGTAGATTATATGTAAACAAGGAGAAACTATTTGTTTGTATTTAATATAAATTGTTTTATATGTATATTTGTACAGAAATCTGACATTTAACACCCAAATTCCACCCCCTGCTGAAATCTCTTGCCACACCTTTTTCCACCTCTGCGCACAGACCTGCTGTAAATAAGGTCAAAGTAAAACAGAACACAGCCAGCAGATACCTGCATTGACAATAAAATATGACCAAAATTAGTTTTCTCTATTATTCTAAACTAATATATTCCAAATATCCAGGGATGCTTGTGCACCATTTTACTGAACTCAAGTGGGTAATTGCAGTGGGATTCATTTTGAGGAAAGCCTCATTGTGGCCAAAATTTGGGGCAAACGTACACCTGCTGTTCTCACTGAGGTGCCAATTTACTGATCAGTGGGTGGGTTAGCAGGTGAGACGCACAAGTGCCCCGGAAAACTTTGAATATGATTATAATTGCTTTGACTAAACAGCCAGGAAAGAATAAAAAAAAAAAAAACCAAAAACAACAACATTAGCCGACCTTCGGCTCCTGTACCTACAGTGTGTATGACAGCCTCGTTTGTTTGGCGTAATTTGTTTAATTGATTTGTTTATAACAGCATGCAGCATATGTGAACCCAAGGTGACCTGCATTTTGCTCCCCATAATGGCAGATAATTAAATTATGATTATCCTCTTTGTGTGAAGCATGTTCTCACAGACGGAGAACAGCATTGTAAAGAGAAAAAGGAAAATGCTCAGGGTACACTGGTCTTGGAAGACTGCTAATGGTGCTTTGTGCAATTATCTCTGACCAAAGAGTCTCGATTAAATGTTGTAATTTTCCATAAAAGCACATGTATCGGGCATAAAAGGGTAGCTTGAAAAGAAAAATGAAGAAATGAATAGAGAGAAGAATATAAAATTACCCACTTTAAATCTAATGGCATTTTCCTTTTCAGCCACGGCTGATTAAACCTTTGCTGTTAGACGCGGTCGTGTGTGTCTTTTTTTAAGGTTCGTGTTCACGACTGCACATGTTTAAGCAGTGCTGGTGATCGTGTGCACAGGCACGAGTGTGTGTGCTGCAGCAGGAACCCACACAGGAGTCATTCAGAGTAGAAACTATGCACTATCCCCAGGTTGTTCTTGTTATTTTCCTCTAATAAAGCGCTCACCACGCTGGACGCTCGCCTCAGCTTTTAGCATCAGCCCGTGAAGTAGAGAAGAGACTTACACCTGAGTGTTTTACAGTCTTCTTCCAGAAGACGCAGTCCTTATCTAAGATCTTTTTTTTCATCCCTCTGAGCTTTTTACAGCCCAAAATGCACGCTGCCTATTCCTCCTGCCCTGCTCACATCCCTTTTGCAGGTGAAACACATTTTGCTGTTGACTGCATGCTCTCAGCCCTGCCACCCTTCACCAAAATGGAGATGCTGGAAAACTTTAAATTGTCCGCTTTCAAAAGTCAGAAGAAAAGAACGCTACAGAGGAAAAGCCGGAAGGCTGTGTAGGGGAAAAAGGGCATTTGGGGACGGTAAATAATAGTGTTGGATGTAGAGCAAAGTCTGTGATTGCCTTTATTATCGTCATTATTGCAAAGAGAATTTTTTAAAAGAGCATTTGCATTAAAGGACATCTGGATGCGGGGTATAGGGTGAATCTACATGCTTGCTGAAGCTCCTATACAAAAGGCACTTAGAAAAGGTTATTCAAAGCTTGGGGAGCAAACAGAAATCCATGGTTTTACCGTTTCCCCCCATCTTTCCATCTCAGACAGTTGTGTCTGGCATTTAACAAAAGCTTTTAACTTTTCCATCCAGCGTAATTTCAGAGCGCAATAGGACATTTTAGGACTGCAACTTCCCGGTCCGTATGCACCTGAACTTTTCATTCTTCTGTGACAGTCGATGATTTTTGCTTTTTTCTGAGAAATTACTGTGATCACAAATGTATTACGGCCATCTGGTCGCCTGCAGCTTCCTCAGCGCTGCAGGTCTGTGGAGAAAGTGAAAGAAGAGATAAGGGACAAGATGTTTCCTTCATCAGCATCACGAACATAGCACAACTAGCAGAGCCTCAGCAGGCCAGAAGGATCACAGAGAGCTTAAGAATGACTCCCATAACTATCATTTCTTCCCTTTTAAATATCTGAATGAGTTTCTGATAAACCAGGTCATCACGTTGAGAATAAAGTCTGTTTGATGCTGCAGCTGAACAGTAAATAAAACAAAAAGTGGACACATGCCAACATTGTAGGAGAAAACAACCAGGGATGTGTACTTTTGAAATTCTTGCGATACGATACATATCACGATACAGGGGAGACGATACGATATATCACGATATATTGCGATACATTCAGTCAGATGTCACAAGCAATTTTTTTTACTGAATTTATTGTAAGAATGTTCAATAAACAGTCCAAACTGATACGTAACATATTTAACATGAGGTATCTGAACCATGATGGAGGGATTTACATTTCAATGGTGGAAACAAAACCCGTTGCACACTGCTGCCAACTAACGGGTGGCGACTGAATTGCACAAAACGAAAAGAAAATACACAAATGTTTGCATGTAAATTCTTTCAAGAATTAGATACACAGCTTTTGAGTATCGATGTAATAATCACAGGAAAAAATATCACGATACATTGCCATATCGATATTTCCGATACACGGCTTTTGAATATCGATATAATATTGCTGGAAAAGATATCACAATACATTGCCATCGATATTTCCGATACACGGCTTTTGAATATCGATATAATATTGCTGGAAAAAATATCACAATACATTGCCATATCGATATTTCCGATACACGGCTTTTGAATATTGATATAATATTGCTGGAAAAAAATCACAATATATTGCCATATCGATATTTCCGATACACGGCTTTTGAATATCGATATAATATTGCTGGAAAAAATATCACAATACATTGCCATATCGATATTTCCGATACACGGCTTTTGAATATTGATATAATATTGCTGGAAAAAATCACAATATATTGCCATATCGATATTTTCTTACATCCCTAAAAACAACTATTTGCATGAACATCAGTTGTTTGACAAATATCTTAAAAGGGTATTTTTACCCAGATAAATGCAAACATGTTGGGGGGGGGGGGGGGGGTAGTTATTACCAGCATCACAAACAGGAGGGAGTGTAAATGGCTCGTGTTTTTACTCTAGAGTCACTTTTTGGAAAAACAGCAGAGCTTTTATCTGCGGGTGGTCAAACACGTCCCACTCCTCAAATCTGTCTTCCACCGGAAAATAGATCACCGAAACGTCCAGGGAGCGTCAGAAGCAGCACGGGAGAAGTTTTGAAGAGTGTGTTTTACCTTCCTGCAAAACGGTTTCACCTCCTTTCTAAAATGTGTTGATTTGCTAAAATATTTATTATGTTTTAAAAATTAAAGTTAATCTTTTCTGCAGCTCCCGTGTTTTCAACCCAAACGATCTGAAACCGCACGTGAAAATTTCCTCTGCAACGTTCTCGCCGACTCATTATCTAAACCTGGTGAGAGACGCCCTGGACAGGTGTCCAGTCCTCACAGGGACTGCCAGAGACACACACACACTCCCAGTTAGAGTCTTCAGCAGACACGGTTTGGTCTGAGGGAGGAAACCAGAGAAAACCCACACATGCCTGAGGAGAACACGCTAACTCCATGCAAACAGGATTTGTACCTGCAACCGCCTTCCTTCACCCACTGCTCCATCATACAGCCCATCATCCTGAACCAAATCATATCGTGTCTTGTTGCTTTAGAGCATGTTATTGTTGCGATATATCGTCAGAAACTTTAATAATATCGTAAATCAAGTGTAGCGCCAGTGCCCTATACACTGGCACTCCCTGGTAGCTGTTGCGGGTGGTCTTTACGTGTGCTTAAAGAAATGCAGCTTGAGTTTATTTCCGATGTTGTTTATTATGTTGTCTTGTTCCAAAATGTCCAGGATCCATTTATAGCAGTCAAATTGGGTTTCAGTGAATGCGTTACTTGCCCCAATGACAGTCCGCAGAGTCCATTACATACAGCCACAGTCCTTGCCACACAGTAAAAAACTGTTTGTCCCATCCAGCCACACCTGAGTCCAATCTGTGTTGGCTTAAGTAGGCTGGTGCTTCCACAAGCAATTAACCAATCACACGAGGCCAAGCCTCCTCTCAAGTGCACAAAAAGAAATGACACATATGGCTCCTACACGCCGGCCCCTAATTGCGCATGGCAGAAGACAAAGCAATTACAATAACTTAAATTACAGGAGCCATTATAAAACACAAAAAAAAAAACAATACACAATAAAAAGATAAACCAAAATGCCCGTAATACCTTTCTGAAACCTAATCTTCCTCTTCACACACTAAAAATAGTTTAGTTATTCGTCTTTCGATAATGTTAGTCTTGGTTTGAAGGCGAACCACTCAAACCAAGCCCTTCTTGTCAGGAAACGTTTTAAGGAGTTTCCCTAACACCCATGATCTTCTAGGAGTGGTGTAGTCCATAACCATAACTACGTCTCCCACTTCTAACCCTTTTTTCCTTTTGATCCATTTGGTTTTTCCTGCATTAGTAGCAAGTACTCCCTGATCCATCCTTTGGCTCCTACATCAAGTCTTGTTTTATCATCTTGTATAATGTTTCATCTTTTAGATCAAATCATCTAAATCGACCAGATTCAAAGAAAAAAAACAATTTTAAGTTTAAATTTGTCACTAAACATCTAGAATACATTTCTTTAAAGATTTGCAGCTTTTGCAAAAACTGATTGTGTCTTAAAGTACAGCGTGAGACGGTGCTCCAAAGAAAAAAGTCACACTAATCAGCCAGAACATCTGATTCTTTATGTTATTCTTCCCAACATTCATAGTGCATCTAAATCTCCTGCAGCTGAGTGGTCTAAACAAGCTGCAGGAGCTTCCTCTATTAGCCCGAACAAACATCTTTTGCGTTCGTCCTGCGTGTTTCTTCTAACTGCATTACTCGGTTCGTTTTTAAACACAGAAGCAAAAAGAACCAAGTGATGCAGTTAGATGAGTTTTATGTTTTCCACTTTTATTTTAACCTCTGATTTGCTGCTTCCAACGACTGGAATGAGCTGCAAAAATCACTGGAGCTCACTGCCTGCATTCCTTCACCAATTCACTGTAATCAACAGTTTCTGACCAGTGTGTTTCTGAGGACTTAAACTGTTCTGATTGCTTGTACATATTATATATGAGAACAGTGTGTTTTCTTTGTGTCTAACTGTTTTAACTTATTTTTATCTTTTCTGGGGTTTTTTGGGCGTAAAGCTAACTGTACGCAGAGAACGTTCATGATTTTAAGTCCAGGCTCAAGACCCACCTATTTAGGTTGGCCTTTATCTAATTATTTACTCTAGTTTTATTTCCTGTTTTACATGATTATATTTTCGCACAGTTTCATTATTTAATAATTTATAATTTTAATGTCCAAAGGAATTAATTTATTGTGTATTTTCTTACTTTTGTCATTTATATTAGCTCTTTTATTTTCATATTTTTACTCATTTTAATCCAGTGTTTTCTCTGTAGGGGCCCTCTGCCCCGGGGGCGATGGTCGACTGTTGCTTCCTGGGCGCTCTACAGGTAGTGTTTGAGTGGAGGTGGGGGTCTATGCTCCCCCTCCTCTGAGTGCCCTGGCTTTAGTGTGGAAGACCTGATGCTGCCGGGGCCAGGGGCGTGTCCAGGGAGGGGCCTGGGGTCGCACATGCCACCCTTGGAATCTGACTGGCTACCCCAAGTGCCACCACACTAATTTACCTTTAAATAGGCTTTTCATTGTCCACAAAAGGCTTGGGGGTTAAACAAAAAAAAAAGCATAACCATTGGTGCCACCCATGCACAAAGTTGTGCCTCACCTGGGCCACCCCATTTTAAAAGATCTGGACACGCCACTGGCCTGGGCAGACGGCTCCACTGATGGCGTTTCCTTGCCTTACCTTACTTGGCTCATCTGGACTCAGCTGAAAATAAATTTTTACTGATGTGTGTGTGTGTGTGTGTGTGTGTGTGTGTGTGTGTGTGTGTGTGTGTGTGTGTATGTGTGTGTGTGTGTCTGTTAATGTTTTTAAACTGTTATGGGAATTTGGGGTCATTTTAATTCTGTAAAGCACTTTGCTTGAAAAGCGCTTTATAAATAAAATCTGATTGATTGATTGATTGATTGATTGAACTATGTGTCTGTTGCTGCTTCCTCTTGGCCAGAGCGTCGTTGTAAAGTAGAATGAGTTCTGAATCCACTCATCCGGTTGAATAAAGGCTAAATAAATAAAATATATACTTTTACATAGATGAAGGCCACAAATCAAACTCAGCATTTACAGAAAGAGGTCAGTTTTTTTCCTTTCCATTATCCTTTCAAATAACTTCCTGTAAGCACTCGTCTTCAACAAGGATCATAACTTTATTACCGCAACTTCAAATAAGTCATTTGTCGAGGTCTTAATACGACACATTTTATTTTCTATTTATGAGTTGAGTTTGGGGCTGCACAGTGGTGCAGTGGTTAGAGCTGTTGCCTTGCAGACAGAAGGTCCTGGGTTTGCTTCCGGCCTGGGGTCTTTCTGCATGGAGTTGGCGTGTTCTCCCTGTGCATGCGTGGGTTCTCTCCGGGTGCTCCAGCTACTGTCAGGTCTAAATTGTCCTTAGGTGTGAGTGTGTGTGTGTGTGGTTGTTTGTCCTGTGTGTCTCTGTGTTGCCCTGCGATGGACTGGCTCTCTGTCCAGGGTGTAGCCCGCCTGATTACCCATTGACCGCTGGAGATAGGCACCAGCCCCCCCGCGACCCTGCATGGACAAGCGGGTTCATAAAATGGACGGATGGAGTTGAGTTTGTAAAACTAATGATGTGTAAGAAGCTGTTTGATACCGAGCAGTGAGGTTGTTTTTCCTCTGAAGTGTTGCTGTTTCAGGGTAAAAAAAAAAATCTCCTTATAGGGACTTTACAGAGTTTTGAATTTTTATGCTCGCGATTGCCCCCTCAGGCCAAAAGCGTAACGGCAGCTTCAATAGTAGGCTCGTGCACGAGGTGCGCATGCTGTACGTGCACACTCTTCAACGAAAATAACAGCTGAGACAGTCCCTTGTGTGTGTGTGTGTGGGGGGGGGGGGAGGACAGGAGAACGCACAGCTAATTAATTAAATAATTTGGTTCTGTACCTTTCTCTTCAGCACAGCCGACAAAGGTTTATGATGGGTCAGTCCTCCTGCATGCTCAGATCATTCCCTTCCCTTGCTTGAAAAATTGTTCCAAAATGAAAGTTGAACCCACATCTTTTTATCTGTGAATTCAATGCCGTTCGGCGAGTCTCAAATAAAAATTTGGGCGTCTTACTGTAAAAAAAAAAATACCATTAATGTAAAAAAGAAACTCTAAATAAACTATGTTCACACCCAGAATCAAACCCGGGTCTTCTGCATGAGAGTCCGACATCTTACTAGGTGAGCTAAAGCACCAGTGACATCCTCTGTATCTGTAACATTTATATCCTTGATGACAGCTGAAACAACGTTCAAAGAACAGTTCGGAGTGAAAATGGCTATTTTGTTGCTAATTAGCAGGAAATATCTAGAAGAAAGTTCTACAGAAAGTAGCTAAGGGTCCTCAGAAATGTAGCTAGCTTTGTCACTAGGCGTTAGGAACAGCGACAAAGTGGCACTGCCTCTCTCTCTGCTGCTAAAGCTACGGATAGCAAATGCTACGGGCGATGCCTGAGCGTGAACGCGCATGAAGCAGCCTGCTCGACCCGAGCATCTCTCTTTTTCTGTGATTTTACAGAAAAACAGGCAATCACAGTAAAAATGCCAGGGCTCATTCTACAGGACCAGGGCATTGCAGGAGAATGAATGAAGAAGACATTTATTATTTCTATACATGTTCTGGCTGTCAAACTTCCATAATGTCCCTTTTAAAAAGAAGGTTATCCTGAATAAACTATTAGAAACAGGGTTTGTTTTTTTGCACAATGTAAATGAAATTTTCAGGACTCTTCAGTGCTGCGATCCTAAAGGCCTTGTTGCCCTGGACCTCATGAGGCAGAAGAATGGCTCTTACCATCACATTTAAGGAGAAATAATCAAGGGGAACGTTTCCAGGAACTATCCTTCAATAATCCAATAAAAACCTTCATTTAAAAACAAATACATGAAATTTCTAAATGCACACAAACCCGTAAGAAAAAGTTGACTTGGACAACACACCTGTGAATGAGACGCAATCAAATAAATTACAGAGCAGGCTGACGTATAACGTCTTATAATCGACCCTTTGTGCCCTCGCTGACTGCGTAGGTGTGTTTACCAGCGTGTGTGTGATGATAGACGCATTAGGGAGAATAAATCTGATGCTGCGGCGCGTTTCCTGTTTCCGACCAGATTCAAACGAGGAGCAGCTGGGGCCAGACAGGAGCAGATTTCCAACAGAAAGAATAAAAAAAATTCACTTTTGACATCCTCGTCGTCCTAGCGGTCCGGCGTCGCTTCCTCTCCAGATGCTGAACGATTAGAAAACATCTGTCAGATTTCTGAGGGAAGCTTAATTAATTTTCACATCTCTGTCAATTAATCGTCTCCCACATCTGTTATTTAGCTGGGCTGAAAATAGCTCCTCAGTCTCCGGAAGCCACATATACAACTTTCCTTTGTGTGATTGGTTATTACTAAACGCAGGCGGGGGTGTAGGTGGGGGGTGGGCCCTGTAGGAAATCTATAAGTTGGAAATTTTCAATTAACTTTGTCTCGATTCTGAAAATTACAGTTTCACATTTACTCCGATGATTTCCTCCCAACCCCCCCACTCCGTCTCCAGGTTTAAGCATAACGGGAGGCCTCCGTGCTGGTGGGGGTGTTTATGTGTGTATGTGTGTGTGTGTGAGCAGAACGAGCTGCAGACACTAGGAGAGCTCGACTCTCCCTGCAGGGTCAAGCGTGGCTTTCACTCGGGTGAGCGGCACAAGAGTCAGGGACACAATTATTGGGCCATTTCTCCAAAAAGTTAAAGAGACCATGCTTGAAGGAAAGGGCTTTCAAAGAGGTCACCTGAGCTCGCCTCGCTACCCTCTCGCTTTCCCAATTAAGTCGAGGCGAACGGCCTTGGCGGGGGACTGAGCGGCCGGCGCCGCGTCTCAGCAGCCGGAGCCAAAGCAGGCCTGTAATTTCTGCCATTTGACGGTGTGAGCTCGAAAGCAGAGTGATGGCCACTTTTCTGTTATTGTTCCTTTGGCAGAGTGCTGGCTGGAGGAAACAACCGGGCTTTAAGAACACGTCCATCAGCCCCGGCAGTATTTGGAACTGGTGGTTGTACAAGTAACTCTGACATCGTTAACTCTGAAAAGCGAGTACTGTTACCCTTGTTACTGTACGTAGTATCCCCCCCCCCCTCCACCTGGCCCCTCGCCTGGTGCATTGCATGGCGGCAGCTGCTATTTTGCATTCTCCCCCAGCTGAATTTGAGTGTTTTCTTACACAGATCTGTGATTGACAAACAGGCTGCTGAAAGTTGTTCTGGAGCCGGAGAAAGCGGCTCTACTCAGTGTGACGCCTGTTTGTGTAAAATTCATCCGCCTAATTTAGGAACAGCACAGTCAAAGGTCAAGCTGCTCTATGGAAATGCCAGGAGTTTGTGACAGGAACGCAGCCGACTCTGTGTGCTTCTGTCTCAACTCTGCAACGAAGACTCTCAAGTCACAGTTCTTCTCTCTGGATCAGCTCCAAAGCCTCCAGTCCAGGAAAGCAGAAGGCCGTCAGGCTCCAGCCAACAGCAGCCAACGCCTCTCTTCATCTCCTAAAACCTTCTTCTCTTTGTTCTCGACTGAACACACGAAGGGATTAAGTGTTAGGGTTCTTTAAATTTAAACTGGTTCTGTGTCTAGATAATTTTCACAGCAGTTCTTCAGCTCTTCTGGTCTGAGTCAGGTCAGAATTTAGTTCCTCTGTAGTATTTTTTTTTTTTTACTGTGGTTTTGGTTCTTTTCACGTAAAAAAAAAGAAGCTGCGAACGAAACACAAACCAGGTGAGAATCTGCTGACTGGTCAGTGTGGGGGCGGGGCTACCAACACAGGAAGATGATCCTGAGCTCCGCTCCTCCTCCAGCAGGTCTCAGTGCAGTTCTTTTCCGTACCATGATGAGACACTCCCGTGTTCACACCTGCACAGTGGAACCGAACAAAGAGGGCAAGCGGACCTGGGTTGGGTTTAAACGAATCAAACGTTTTTAGATGTTGTTTCATCAGCATAACTTTAAACAGGCACTGGACGTACAACTGATTGACTTTTGGAGTCTAAGTCCTGAAACTGGCCATGAAAATGGCTCTAACTCAAATTAACAAATATTGAGTCAAAACCTGAAATTCTGCTTTAAACGTTTCTGTTGGAGTTTGTGAATGCTGGCTCATGAGACGGATTTAACTGATACTTATGAAAAGGGTCTTCGAGGATTTCTTTCTACTGGTGAGACGAGAGGACAAGTTCTAGCCACGCCCACCCATACTTAACTACTTTTCCCATTTGTGACCTCACAAATGGGGGATTTTTAAAACTGCTCATTTTAGGCACATAATTCCTA